>NC_049982.1:33332382-33359419 GCF_000003815.2 Branchiostoma floridae
TTTCAACATTCCTGTAGATGAACATGTTTTGTCCATTCAACCATGGAGTGCAATCAAACAACATACGTCATATTTTGTTTTGGAATGGAAGACCTCTAGGATTTAACTCGAGCTTAATATACGTGTGACTGTTAACCTTAGAATATCATCTTAGAATATCACCAAGAGAAACTGAAAGGAATGTGTTTCTTACGTGACTTTTCCTTAGCATTGAGTCCACCAGATTCAGCTTCAACAATCCCTTTGAATGTCACCGTTAAAGTGGTGGCTGTTACGACTAATAAAACATACATGTATTTCATCTCTTGGTAAAGACTTTTAACACGATATTACGAAGAAAGGATCGCAAATGGCAGTGCTTCTCTTAGACCCGTCAAGAAAAGATATGCAATTAGTGCAGATAATTGCTGTATACGCAAAGGGGTGCGTCAGGCATGTGCGTGTCAAAAACTGGTTTTACTTCTCTGTGTCATGAGTTAGTGAGTCATAGTGTCTCAAACACTTTCAAAGCTGACCTCTGAACTGTGAACCCTGGAAAGACAGGTCTTTGTTGCCTGTAATACTTAAGTTGTATTGTTTTTGGCCAGTCTGTAATTTTACATGTACATGTATACTAAAGTTTATATGTCTTGTGTATCTGTCCCGATATATACACAATAGAGCATTGCCATACATGTGTACATCCTCTGTACAGCCTTTTTCTGTGAGACTGGAATGGTTGCAGTGTGGTTGAGGGGATGAAGTCTGCCATTTCTTGTTACTGTGGTTGTGAGAAGCCTATGTCAATTAGAAGTTGACAAGTGAGAACAATGAAATATCAAAGAAAATAGCTGTTCTAAAATGAATGCAGAATTTTTATCAGTGGTAGAAGAGTGAGCAAGGTTGCAAGGAACAGGTGGTGAAAAATGCTTGAGTGTTAAGATTAACAAAGCTTTACATTACTGTCAACTTCATTTTTTGACAAATGAAAGACTTCTCAATATGAACTTTTGTACCCATGTTAACCCACACCTGATCGTTCTTCATATTGATTTTGAGACATGATATTGAAGTGTATATTACAACTTACCACATTCTTAAGATAAATTAAAAGTGACATCTAGTTGAACAGCAATGACAACCACTCAATTACTTTTGAAATTTGTAATCTGTGCCATTAAAACTACAGCCCTTTTTACAAAGCAATGCTATCTCCTCATTCATGGGTTACAGTTAATCATGCAACACCACCAGACCAATCTTACCCTTTACACTAACATATTGTAAAAAGATAACATGAGCAGGCACTCATTAAAGACCTGACAATGAAGAGATATCATAAAAAGATGCAATGTTACAGTTAGGAAGGCTGCCAGCAATCTGTTCAAAAGTTGAACATTAATATTACAAGCAAGTTGATACAATGGAATGTTCATTCACATGTTTGTAATGTTGACTTTCATTATCATGCTGGTTACCCTAAGATCACCATATAGATAGAAAAATGTTGCTATCGAGGCCTATTAAGAATGGACTGAACACCTGGATATCTGAAGTGTGCCTGTCTCAGGGACTACTGATGCTGTATTAGTAGATCTCTTTAAAGAGACAACATCTTAGGTGCAAGCACATTCAACCCTTAGCTAAATGGGGAACAACACAATAAACTGGATAGTGACTGAATGTGTTTGTGTTTACTTCTAATGTGGTAGTGTAAAGATACCCAGCAGAATCATAAGGGTTGATGTTATGTCATAGAATGAATGAAAGAAAACAATGTTACCTAATATCGAACTATATAACAGTTACATTACAAGCAGATATGTAAGAGTCAGGTGCATACATTATACAATGTCATGTACATATAAATGTAAAGATACATGAAGAGCATACATTGTGTACATTTTACTGTATTGTAGGAACTTCTCCACCAATTTTGAACAGACCTTGAACTGGATAAATTCAAATTTACAATGGTTTCCCCAGGTTATTTTGCATAAATCCCACCGTCATTGTATCTACAAACTTGTGAATTGCCTGCTGCAACTTATCAAAATCACTGAGAATGAACTGGAAAAACAAAGCAGCTACTAACAGTAAGGTTACATCTAACTGGAAAAAACAGCTGAACATGTTAGAGTCAATAACTCATAAGGATTGTATACAAATGTCACTCTTATGTTATGTTAAATCATTTATCCATGCAATAACCTCAAAGTATGCACCCAACTTTGGCAACAACTTATGGCACCTTTTCAATTTTAAAAAAGTGTGTACTTTAGAAAAAATTTGGTATTTCATTTTGGAGTCTTTGACTTAAATTCTATCCCCACGTATACATGGTTCCACTATAAGGCACCCTACTGTACTTGTTGCAAGCATTCCTACTGGAATAAGTCATTCAATGTATGAAAGCTTTCAAAGTTAACGTAGCAGCAAATTCATTATTGAGACGGTCTAGTGCTCATTATCTCATTATTGTGTTACATGTATTATGTACAATAGACACCAAACCCACAATCTCCAAAAGTAACCAATCAAGTATCAAAAGAGTACAATGCAAATTTGCATTATCGTTGTTAAACAATCTTGGACTAAGGGTTAGTATAAGGCTACCAGTCATCGTGTGCTACCAGTTATCATCCACTTTTGCTTCTGCAAAAGCCATTTCTCATGAGCAATAAAGAGCAACATATAAATGATCCTTAGTCAGGACTCTCCTCTATACAAAGCAATCATATAAGTTTGCATCCAGCAACACAACAGAAGAAACTGCTGAAGCCGTAACAAAAAATTCTCTGGAAGTTTCTTGCTTAACATATTTCATATGTAATTGGACACAACGTACTTCATTAGCATATTTCTAACTTGCACGATATCAAGTACCTTTAAGAGTTTCAGGAAGTTTTGATATAACTGCGATTCTCGTGATATGCTGTCCACAAACAAACACACTCAACCAATCAAAAACATGCTAACCTTCAGAGTCAACTTAAAATGTCAGTGTAGAATCTTGAACTTAACACTGCATTCAAATTAGAGTTGAAAAATCTGTTTCAGAAGTCACATGTGTAGATTACACAGTTGTCAAAACGCAATACATGCATCGTATAAATGTACAAATAAAGGCATCGTTTCAAATCTTCAATATAAACATCAGAAGAAAGTGGTCATCTTTCAACCTACTGGAAAGAGAAATCACTACTGACCTGTACACTTAAAAAAAACAATCCACTTACTCCTATAGACTCCTTAGTAACCACTGAAACACTGCAAGCCAGGGACCTCTTCCAATCAACTCTTCAGCATGCAACGGACTTACTCCAACGACAGGAGTTTGGCAGTATTTCAGGGAAAGGAGCTATGAAGAAGAACTATTAGACACTGCCATATCCAGTGTACAGGATGGCTGACACAAGGAGATACTGCTACAGCAGCACATTATAGCACTATGACTTATATATAGGTCCACACCTTCTGCCCATACAAACTATCAACAAACTAAACTATCTGCATGGACTTAGAAAATTCTAACAGACAACTCAGATTTACATACAAATCATACTAGATACATCAATTCAGAACACCACACCTTGCAGGCGAGCCATCAAAGAACACGTCACATTCTTGAGCAGATTGTGACCAGCAACTACAACAAAAAACAACACTTGCATAAGTGGCCATCTTGAGATAGACTGTCATCTGTCCACACTCTTCTCCAAGTCTGTTAAAATGTAAAATAATGTTACATCTTACTAGTCAGATTTGTCACACATGAATATTTACAAAGCTGAGAGTGAAATTCCGGGATTAAAAATTATCAATTTCACTGAGTTGTCCAGTACGTCTCGTCTAAGGCACCATACAGTTAAATTTGTCTTTTCAGTTACATACTATCATGCTCATCCACAACACAGAGCACATTCAACTTGACTTGACAACACATTAATTAAATTCATTTTAATTTTGCAGCATAGTGAAAATCATGTTTTCTGTATGAAACTGTAAAAAAACAACTAATGTAGTATATGTACTATATGGGGACCCAGGAGATAAGAATGGGTTTGCTGAGATGATAAGATAGAATATAGGGCTGGTAAAACCCCACCATTCAACACTTCTAATCCTATACATTAGTCTTGGTTCCATATCTCAGAAACTAGGGGATGTTCTCTAATGATGGCCTGACACTCAGAGCTGACGCTTCTTCCAAAGGCTGCACCAATAGTCCGGACTTCAGTCAGCTTACTGAGGAGGCGTGCAAACATCATGCGGTTCTCTGGGTAGGCGACTTTGCAGTAAGCACGCAGACACTCGATGTACTCTGCATACGACTGCTCCAATATGTCGCGTCCTTTGATATTTGGCCGATCTGCAAATGAAAATTTATAATATTACATCTGGCTGGTTTGGTTACTTACATGTGGCCTAGTTACATACAAGTATTACAAGCAAGCAAATGATCCACATTTCTAGTCCTTTCACATCTTTGTTTTGTCGTGAACGGGCAAGCAGAATGGGCTGTTCCTCCCAGTCCATGTCTGTGTTGTGGGATCAGGATTGAGGACTGTCCTGCATGCTTGTGAAGCAGCATGCTGCACTTCACTAGCAGATTATTACGTTTCATGCCTGGTCTTTCCAAATCTGTCATCGATAAGAATCACTGTAACATGATATTATCATAGTGATACCCGCCACAACAACCTGGCAAAGACAATTCTGCAGGGCACTGTGGAAGGAGGGTGACGCCGTGGGCATCAGCGGAAGACATGGCAAGACAACATCACAGAGTGGACATCCCTCATCAACCTGCAGGACAGGCTAACTGTAGCAGAAGACAGAAGGGCCTGGAGACAACTCTCCATCTTCATATTGTCCCCCCAATGACCAGGAGGTCAAGGGACTAGGTAGGTATGTAGGTAGCCTCTGTAGCAGGCTCTCTGGGGCTTTTTTTTGGCTCATAATACACTTTTGCTGACCATTTCTTTTTGTACTGGATCGTTGATTGCCGGCCGTCGCTGATTATGGGGCCAGAAATATATTTGTCTATTTATCTATATTGTGAATTATCATATAGCAAGGCGCCGCGGACCAATCAGACGGCCCTGTTCCACGTTGGTTATGATGCAGTAACATATAGATTCCGGCCTGGCCGGTGTGTTCGCTCCTTCTGATTGGTCAGAATGCATCGACAACGGCACCGTTGTCGATGCAAATCGACAACAGTGCCGGTGTCGATTCATTCTGGCCAATCAGATGGAGCAATACAAACAAGAAAATAAGGAGTATGCAGGCATTGGCCAATCAAAAGGAGCGAAACATATGCCAGAGCAGAGGGAATAAGTACAGACTGCAAGAGGGGGATGGCTCCTTCTGTTAACATTGGTAATGAGTTTTGTTGTTCTAAAAAGGCAAAGACTGCAGTGTTTCGAATATTTTCTGTGGAAATTTTGGTTTCAAAATGCAATCTGTAATCTCCTCGTAAATGTATGTACCAAAGAACAAAATGTGAATTTTCATAAATTCAACAACGGAATTCACACGTATAGTACCAAGAGATCTATGCGTCATACAGGAGTTTGCAAGTTTGGGTAGGCTATATGATATGACCTGCCTGTTCCTCGGTGTACATGATGTCATAACGCCTGGTCCTTTGCTTAAACGACCTCATAAAACCACCTCGTTCGCTTCGCTCACTCGGTGCCTCATAAAACCACCTCGTTCGCTTCGCTCACTCGGTGGTTTCATTCGGTGGTTATAGCAAAGGACCAGGCGTTATGACACCATATACACCTCGGGGCGGATCATTAACCCTTAATTATATGTGTATGTAATGTTAATGGAAAAAACTGAATATTTCCCAGTGTTTGCAAAATAGTCCGAGACTAGGTTTGTACTCACCAGGAGACACCACTATCACACACTGCAGGATAGTCCGAGACTAGGTTTGTACTCACCAGGAGACACCACTATCACACACTGCAGGATAGTCAGAGACTAGGTTTGTACTCACCAGGAGACACCACTATCACACACTGCAGGATAGTCAGAGACTAGGTTTGTACTCACCAGGAGACACCACTATCACACACTGCAGGATAGTCAGAGACTAGGTTTGTACTCACCAGGAGACACCACTATCACACACTGCAGGAGGTCCAGTGTGGTGATGTCTATTTTCAGGTCCAGCATTCCTTCATACCACTTCATCAGCGTGGCATTGAACACTTCTGTGTGCACTGTGATAAGAAGAAGCCACATAACAAATAACTGACACATATTTTGACCTATGCAAATTCTTCAAAATCAGCTTGCAAACCATTTTCACATATCAAATATCAAGCGTTGCTGAAGGTACCTATCTCTATATAAGGTAACCAGGACTGGTACTAATAGATGCTCTGATCCAAATGTGTTTTACAGTCAGCTGTCTGCATCTTTCTCACATCTACCATGTAAAGTCGTCTACCATCTTCAGAGATGGAGTACAGCATTTTGATGGTTTATATGATGTTAAAAGCTTTACTTGCCTTCATGTATGATGCGGTGTAAGACTTGAACACCATCTAAGTTTGCCAACACAACAGGAACTCTTATCATGCAGCAATCAAAAAAGGATGCCTTAGGTGAAAACAGAACATGACAGGTTAGAACACATGGTTATCGAAGTCAATAAATGATGTTTGCACCTAGAGGTAGGTACAGAAAATTCAGGTACAGGTATGTTTCAGGTCGAGTACCAGGTCCCGGTCCTTACCTCAACCTCAACCTGGACCTGATTATTTGTGAAAACTTTTGAATAGGCAATACTCAAAACAATGGTCCTGCAACAGAATCTGTTTAGAGGAGTATCTGACTCCCACTGGTGTTTTAAAATCCTGTGTTCAGGCTGACCCTGGCAAGGGAAAGATGAGCCTGGAGACAGCTCTTTATCTTCATGGCTATTTTGTCCCCCCAACGACCTGGAGGTCAAGGGACTAAGTAGGTATAGGTAGGTAGGTAGGTAGGTTCAAGTAAACAAAGTTCTGTGTGTTTGACTGTAAAAACTTTGTAGAAATGACAATAAAATTTACACTACTTCATTCCTATTATTTTCTTGGATCAGTAAGCTCCAAAATGTGCGAACCCCTGAAAATATAATCTGTTTTCCAATTTTCAATTCCAATTCCAATTTTCTAATTGGTCCAAAATCCGATCCACTGATTTTTTCAGGTTCATTTTCTTAAGACCGGTCCAACAAGAAAAAAACTAGCTACCTAGGCCTATTTGAACATCATAATGGGGGGTGCCCTAAGATGGTACCTGCCCTAAGATGGCACAGATTTTTTGCAGATCGAGATTGTTGCCATTGACTATGCTGATTACAAAGGTAATAAACCAAGTCCATGCACACAGCTTTTATTTGCATTCAAAAATATACTTAATATTCACTTTATATCTAACAATGGTTATGGTTACTCAAGCTCCAAAATCATATCCAGTTGCTTGAGTAACTACTTTTGGGCTTACTTCATAAAGAGATGTCATAGATATTTCCTGAGAAGTAGACAGAGTTTTGTTGATGTTGGCAGTGTCTTATTACCTTCACCAAAATGGTTTTGGGCTTGTGCATCCATCCGTCCATCTGTTAACAGTACAACTCAAGAAGCCTTGGATGGATCCTGATGATATTTGGTAGGTGGATAGGGATCGGGGAAATGAAGGCCAATTTCGGGCCCCCTAGCGGCTTGCTAAGGTTCTGCAGCAGAACTTCCATTTTTGATAGCTGGACACACTGTGGTCCTGATTTTTTAGAGGTAGTGACAGTAACGTTAATAAGTGTTGTGAGTTTGGGCCCCGTAGTGGCTTTTTTGGAATTGCAGGCGCCGATTTCCTTTCAAACTTTGGACGATAATAACTAGAGAATGTTACAATTTTAAGACACAAAATAAAGCGCTTACCAGGCCTTGGAAACTTTGAATCAAGTTGAAATGACCCATTGCTTAAAGGTTTTGGGATTCATGGACTGTATGAATGTATTTCCTATCCAAGTACATGCATGTATGTTCTTCAAATGAATGTGTTAAAAATTCATTCATCAAAACTTGACCACTATCTGGCAACTAGTGATGGAACACCATGAGTTTCACTTGAGTGTGTGACAAAGCATGCCATGTTAGGGCATCTCCCATTAGATTTGATATTGTAAAATGGAAATAAAGCTTTTCTACATGTAGGTCATTTCAAGACAATGTAGACAAGTGAATAGTTGATAGTCATATTTACCTTCACGACTTCAATCTGGTCCTCAATGCAGAGATCTTGAAAGCAACGAATAGTCTTGACAAATTCAACAGTCTTTTCCACCACTCTACCCATGTGAGCAACAAAACGAGCCTGCTTTTCTTTCTTGCTGTTACATTGCAGGGTCTCCTATACAACAAGAAAATCAAGAAATGCAATGAAAAACATTTCCCAATCAACAGTAGTATCATGTTATGTTGGAGTAATATACATGTAGATTGATAATGTATCATTTGGTGGTTTATTACCTTTGCCAGAATGGCTAAGGTTATGTTTTGGGCTTGTGAGTCTGTGTGTGTGTCTGTTAACAGCATAACTCGAGAAGCCTTGGGTGGATCCAGATGATATTTGGTAGGTGGGTAGGGGTCGGGAAAACGACGGTCAAGTTCTATAATGGGCCCCCTAGCGGCTTGCTAAGGTACTGCAGCAGAACCTCAATTTTTGATATCTCCTGTTCTGGACATGCTGTGATCATGATTTTTGAGTGGTAGATAGCCCTTGAGGCAGAGAGTAAGTGCTGTGAGTTTGGGCCCCCTAGCGGCTTTTATGGAACTGCAGGCGCCGGTTTCCTTTCAAACTTTGGACGAGAATAACTCTACAACGTGTTGACGGATCGTCATGATTTTTGGTCTGTAGATAGAATGAGTGATGACTTACATAATGGTATACTAATTATGCAAATCAACAGCTAATTTGCATAATTAATGAGGAAAATTTATAAATCCACTGCATTCCATGATAGGACTTTCAAACTTGTCACATATGTAGCTGGGAAGGAGAGAAATGTCGATAGATATCAATTATGCAAATGATGGCCTCATTTGCATAATTAATGAGAAAATATGAAGATGTTGACGGATCATCATGTTTTCTGGTATGTAGGTAGCGTAAGTGAAGACAAACATAATGAGATACCAATTATGCAAATCAACAGCTAATTTGCATAATTAATGAGGATATTTTATAAATTCACTACGTTCCATGATAGGACTTTAAAACTTGTCACATATGTAGCTGAGAAAGAGAGAAATGTCAATACATTTATACATTTATAAATACATTTATCATGCAAATGATGATCTCATTTGCATAATCAATGAGAAAATATGAACGTGTTGACGGATCGTCATGATTTTTGGCATGTAGATAGCCTAAGTGAAGACTTATACAATGTGATACTTATTATGCAAATTAACAGCTAATTTGCATAATTGATGAGGAAAAGTTTATAAATCCACTGCATTCCATTATAGTACTTTCATCAAAGTTGTCACATATGTAACTGAGAAAGAGGGAAGAGAGTAAGAGGTGTATTTAAAGACTTTGAAAGAGAATAAGTCAAGAATGGATCAAAGGATCATCATGATTTTTGGTCTGCTGATAGCTTAAGTTATGCTTGACACAATTTGATATCAATTAATTGTAACTTGGGATCTAATTTGCATAATCAATGCCGAAACTTTATAAACCAACTCCAAGCATATAATTATGAAGAAAATGAAATGAGTAACGCATTTGTCTACAGACATCATTCTACATAACAAACCTGGTTTATTTGGCAAAGGTATGTGTTCGTGGAACTCTAGTTTACTAATATGTTAGATTTACAGAGGCTACACCAATTCAACCAGTATTTGTTGAATATTCTAAAATAGATGTATCTCATAAATATAGAATACAACACGGTATATTCTGTATCACCTGCAGTACCAACTGGGCGATCAAACCCATGGGAGGCCTGGGACTGAGGGTGATGGAGAAAAAACCTTGTTGCATTATTTATTCATTATTCATAGTCATACCCACTGAGAAAACATGTTTCAATGCAAAATGGCACATTTTGCATCAAAACATGTGTTTCCTGGGGTGCGTATGACATAATTTGCCCTCCTGCAGGTCAGATCAACCTCCAGCCTTCGGGCGATCCTACCCACGGCCAGGCTGGAACCTCAGATGATATGGAATACACCATGTTGTATACATATTACGTACAACTGTTAGAACAACTGCAAACCTACCTTCATCAACCGACACATCATCTTGTGATCCCTTTCAAAGATTTTCTTCCTAAAAGCAGCAATATCAGAAATAATTGCTCGATACACCGGGGAAAGATTTTGTACAGCATTGGGCCTTGCAAATCTCTTAATCTTCCATGGACCCTCTTCAAGATTTCTTGCACACTCATCAGTTTCCTGACACGATGAAGAAGAAGAAGAAGTTTCCTGCTCTTCATCAGTTGGCTGACTGTTTTGGGACAGCTGCAGGGTGGCTTTTAGACCCGATGTGGTAGGAGTTTGATTGACACTTTCTGTAGGTGCATGTATATCACTTGTGGAAGATCCAGATCTATCCTCTGCATCTTGCCCTTTGGTTGGTGCAGAAACATTTGCTTCCAAGCTAGCTTCACCTTTGTGAAGGGACAGCAGGTTTTCAGCATGCTCCAAGATGCTGTTGCTCTGGTTAGGTGTAGTTGCTTCATCAAACAACCCTATTCCTGTGTCAAGGTCATACTCATCAATTGACTGTGTGTCGTTTGCAAGGAGAGCTAAGAAGGAAAGCATGTCGTCACTGCCAGTGGAGTCCGTACGAGTTAATACTGGATTATTGGAGCTGAAGTCCATGAAGGAGGACATGATTTCATCAAGCAAGTTAGTACTGCTACTTCTGTTGTCATTTTCTTGTGGTAAGGACATTTCTTCAGACACAGTTTCACAAAGCTGTGCACTGCTGGATGGGGAACCAGAGGTCTCTGATTGGTTGGCAGAATTACTAACTTGGTTCTGTTGCTGCTGTGCACCTGTGGGACTGCTTTGATTGATAGGTGACTGCACAGGCACTTCCTGACTGGTTGGTGATAGAGGATGGTCTGATTTTGGTGCCTGATTTTTTCGATAGAGGAACTTTGACCTGCACTGAGCCTGGGTAAGGAGACCTGCAAAAATACAATGAAGCAAGGATATTAAGTTACAGGACTGACATTTTTCAGCAAAGACAGTCTTCCCATTTTTTCTCTCCAAACGTATTGTATTGCTTTGGGATAAGTACCAGTCCCACTCTTTCATCTTCAGGTCCAAATGAAACGACTTAGGTCAGATCCAAACCTGGCCTTGACTAGATGCATTTACTTTCTGTTATCATGCCACACCAATTTTATTTGTCCATGTTTTCCATTTAAAAAAAAATTAAGTCTGAAAAAAGATACTGCGGGTTTTGCTATCGCAAGCCTGTAAATAATACCATTCAGAGCCACATACACATAATTTCAGTCCAAAAACAATGGCTTTATTCAGAACATTAATAACAAAGCAAAGGAAGGGAATCATTGTATAAAATGTGCCCTTAAAATTTTGAGGCTGTTTTTTTGTTACATTGTATTTCAGCCACATATCTTCACCCCAGACCTTTTGGAAAAAATAATTTTTTTAAACAAAATCTGAGAAGCATTTAACAAATGAATTTGGTGAGGACTCAAAATCATGCAGGTGCCCTAAGGACAGTTGAGCCATACTCTTATCAGTGCTAATTTGGCTGTTCAGTCAACCCTGGTCTCAGCAACCACTCCATTGAGGAAAAGTGGTTGCTAAGGAGTGGTTACTTTTAGCAAGGAGGTTAACCTCCTTGCTTTTACTAGTAGATAAATGGGCTGGTTGGTCAGATTGTTGGTCGTGCATATGGCAAGTGATTGTTGGTACATGCATATGGTCTCATGGTTCTCCTAATAACGTAGCGCCATAGGGAGATCTACCGATATGTAACGTAGCGCCAGGATTTTACAGGCTGGCCGAAAATTGCGAATTACGAGCAAAAAAGAAACTTGCTCTGGAACTGTAGGGGCATTTTTGGCAAAATCTTCCAAGGAGAATATAGGAATGGCAAATCTCCATGATATCTAGTATGCAGGTATCTTTGGCAGATATGTACATAATGATGTACAAATTATGCAAATTTGAACTTACTTTGTATACATAATGAGGAAAATCTATGTTTACAGTGGTTTTCCATTGTAGGACTCAAATAGATGTAACGTATGTAGTTTCTGGCAAGTGGAAGATTAGCAGATACCAATCATGATTTTTATTTATGGATAATAAAATGTGAAAGGGTCATAATTCTAGATCTAAGGTTAACATGTAGTAAATGATTGGACTGTCAACATTGTGACCTGTGTCCATTTCGTTACAAAGGAATCTGATTTGTGAAATATTTGACTCCCACTGGCATTTTAAAATCCTACAAAAGCTAACTGCCTTTGTATGATTGACTGTAAAACTTGGTAGAAATTACTATAGACTCTACCCTACATAGCTCTTGTTATTTTCCCCAACCGGTAAGCCCCAAAACGTGTGACTGCTCATACTAGTATGTTCATTTTCCGATAGGTCCAACATCCGGTCCACCGATTTTCTTTAGGTCCATTTTTTCTGGACCGGTCCAATAAGAAAAAATGGTTTTGTACCGGCACACTGTACTGGTACCCAGCCCTAGTCGTACCCATGTAAAATTTGATGGAGCTATTTTTGGGGGATTGTGATTGGAGATGGTTGACTATGCCAGGTGGATGGCTGGCCAGGTTTTATTTAATCTCATTTTGGGCTCCTAGGACCTAAGTAGCAGCTTTTTTTTAAACCACAGAGGTTGATTTTGTTTGTCAAGGAAAATGTTGAGTGCAAAGGTATGTAAGAAAATGTCTTACAGTCTGATCTCATTCCAGCAGCTCTGCATGAACGAAGCCGACACTCCGGGCACTTCCTCCGGGTATACATGTCCATGTTGCATTTGCTCCCTGACTTGCATGCCTTGACATAACCCTTTGTCACAGTTCTCCTGAAGAAGCCTATGGGGGTAAAACAGAACATGACTGGGGTTTTCTTTAAACTATCTTATGTACCACAAACAAGATTTACAGTAATACTAAAATATCCTAGGCAACCAGCAAGTGACAACAAAACAATGGATAATAGTTGGCTACCGGTAATCGGTAATATGGCTCAGGGAACATACAGTAGAAGCTGTCTAATTACACACCCAATTTGCCATTGTATTATGTGCAATTATCCGGCGTGTGCAATAATGCGCAGTTACCCATTGGACTGCACCACCACAGGTGGAGGGGCTGAGAGGTGACATGGGACTGGGAGGTAAGAACCATTGACACAAAGAAAACTGACATACATAATGTAAATGTAATTATTAACTTTATTCATAAATATTAACAAAAAATTGATGTGTTTTTTTGCAGACTCAAAGAACGATATGGATTGGATTTCTTAACAGCTAGCGTAACAGAGTAGGGGCATGTCTCACAAAACAGCAGGATGCCAACATTCCATACACAAATAGTTGTAGAATTCTAGATCTTAGCACAGAACTAGCACACCATACCTTTGCATCCCTCGCAGCTGTACACACCATAGTGGAAGCCAGACCCCTTGTCTCCACACACCACACAGTCTCCTCCTTCAGTTCCAGCAGGCTCAGGAAAAGATGAGGCATCCTGGGCTGGCATGTCTTCAAAGATGGTTGCAACTGACACCTGTGCATTCATGTTGCTGGCTGCTGGGAACAGATCAAATGAGAGACCTCATACCTCCATGAAATGGTTTATAAAAATTATTGTGACATGAAAGGATAATGAATATGTAAGTTGCAATCAGATGTGTCCATGAAGAAAGCCAATTCTGCAAAATTCTGGGCATCCTTGAGCCAGAATTCTGCCAGAATTCTGGGACCCTGAGTTAGAATTCTGCAGACCTTTCTTCGTGGAGAGATCTAATACACATTCATTATCCTTTGATATATCATACTTACAAATATTACTTCATCTGGTTGATCTACTTTGAAATTATTAAAGTTTTCCAGAATTAGAGTGTTTGTCCAGAATGATACTGTTGCCTGTTATTTATAGATGAATGTTATGCAAAATATGCAGAATTATCATATAGCCAGGTGTCGCTTACCAATCAGAAGGCCCCTTTTCACGTTTGTTATGGCACCATAACACATAGATTCTGGCCAGGCAGGAGTGTATTGCTCCTTCTGATTGGTCAGAATGAATTGACACGTGCACAGGCACCGGTGACCAGTGCCTGTGTCTGTCCAATCAGGAGCGATACACACGTACAAGTAAGGGATATGCAGGCATTGGCCAATCAAAAGGAGCGAAACATACATGTATGCCAGAGCAGAGGGAATAAGTACAGACTGCAAGGGGGGGGAATGGCTCATTCTGTTAACATTGATAATGAGTTTTGTTGTTCTAAATTAATCTAAAAAGCCAAAGGCCGCAATGTTTCGAATATTTTCTGTTGAAATTTTGGTTTCTGTGGTTTTATTCGGTGGTTATTGCAAAGGACCAGGCGTTTTGGCACCATATACACCTCATTAACCCTTAATTAATGAATTTATGTTACTCTATGTCCCAACATGAGGAAATTTGGGTGTCCAATAGGAAAAAAGGTCAAGATGAAGATAATTTGGATTCCAATATTGTCTTTAGCTTGACCTTCTCTTACCTTTTTTCCTATTGGTCACCCAAAATTGTCTTCAGCTCTTTTGCATTCATAATTAAAATATAAAAGACTAGTTCTCAGAGATCACTTCAGTGTCACTGGCGAAAGATGGTGGATGTAATACCGTTTCTAAAACCATTTCCTGAGTTGCTTGAGTAACTGCTTTTTGGCATATCCTATTAGGCCACAGCAAGTGGGTTCCTGTAAAAACCGGGGCCCCGCGGGGCCACGGGGTACCCCGCGGGGTGCCCCGCGGGGTACCCCGCGGGGCCCCCGTTGTACAATAAACGCTGATAAACGCTGTAACGACATTTTTAATGAGTAATTAGCTTCGGCTTTAGCTTAGCGGCGCTGGGATCTGGATCTGGAGTGACTTCGCGTTTGCGGGGCGGAGGAGGTCAGGGGTCAAACAGCAATACGCAACCACAATGCCTTGCGGCCGAAAGTTGGTAAGATAGCGGCGCTCTTTTTTATTTGCGATAAATTTCTGATTAGACAATGTCATTATCAAGAAGTAGCTAAAAGTTAGCAAGGCTAATAAATCTCATTCCTGACAGCCGGTCCGCCCTACTTTCGAAGCAGAGGTTGATGGGGTCTGTCATATGCCCCGTTTTCTATCGTGACAAGAAAATAGGGCATATACTGAACAAATGTTAAAGTGCCACACTTTTGTTTTCTGTCCCATTTTTGACAAAGTGAAGGAAATTACCTGAAACTTCCCGGGCACATGCAAAATGATAATGGTAAACAAACCCCGCTTTAAAATTTGTTCCTAACCGTGACAATGAGCATTTGACCTTGACCGAAATACTCCCCTTATGTGACAGGTGTAGCATAATCAGATGTTGATTGAACGTGATGACTATTGGCAAAGTGCACTTCAAGGTCGTCATACTCAAAACCAACCTTAACATTTGTACTTTTATTGGGAAAAATAATGTCATGAATGGTGCGAAAAATGGAAGTAAAACTTTGCTTCCAAGACCTATTGACATCAATAGTTAAGAATTTTTCCTTAAACGATTTTTATTCCATCGACCACAAGAGTTACCGCAGTATACTTTTCGATAAACGGAAGACTGGCTCTCCCGCTATAAAATGTCGCATATGACAAAAAAATTCCATCGCCGGATTACGTTACATATTCCGTTTAATTACGCATTGCCCAAGAAAATTAACAGGTACATCCTTAGCTTACAACGCCACAATAGACAGGTGCGACTAATCAAGTGATTGATTGTCATCCATATGAAACGATCTTAAACATCTTAGATCTGCCGTTTCCATGTGAGACGGACACTAAACTATTCCATAAGTTTTCTTCAGTTGCCTTGCAAAGTCATTTTTATTGTTAACGGGGCAAGGATACAATTGTGCAATATGGATGCGTCAGTCAGCGCTTGATTAATTGCACCTGTATATTGTGACATTGTAGGCTAAGGGCGTACCTGTTTAATTTTCTTGGGCAATGTGTAATTCAACGGAATATGTAGCGTAATCCGGCGATGGAATATTTTGGTCATGTACGACATTTTATAGCGGAAGAGCCAGTCTTTCGTTTATCGAAAAGTATACTGCGGTAACTCTTGTGGTCGTTGGAATAAAAATCGTTTAAGGAAAAATTCTTAACTATTGATGTCAATAGGTCTTGGAAGCAAAGTTTTACTTCCATTTTTCGCACAATTCATGACATTATTCTGCCCAATAAAAGTACAAATCTTAAGGTTGATTTTTAGAATGACAACCTTGAGATACACTTTGCCAATAGTCATCATGTCCAACCAACATCTGATTATCATTATGCTGTACCTGTCACATAAGGGGAGTATTTCGGTCAAGGTCAATGCTCAATGTCACCGTTAGGAACAAATTTTCAAGTGGGGGTTGTTAAACATTATCCTTTTGCATGTACCTGGGAAGTTTCAGGTAATTTCCTTGACTTTGTCAAAAATGGGACAGAAAACAAAAGTGTGGTACTTTAACTTTTGTTCAGTATATGATAACGTAAAACAGAAGACCTCATATTGTACATTGAAACACGCGTGTAATGTAAAAGCTGGCGGATTTTCGACAGCCCAAGCGTCATTCACGCCTTCCCGACGCAGCCTTCCCGACAGCGCGACACCCACAGAGATTACTCTCCAAGCAAAGAGGGAAGGAAGGCCGAGGGGGCCGGCCCAGTGGATTATGTTACGTTTATTCTTCCCTCAACCTCTGCTTGGAGAGTAACAGAGATGCCGCCTTTGATGTGCCAAAAAGTTTCGCCATCTAGCGGAAGGCGTGGTCTTCAGCTCGAGAGTGGCTCTATTTCCAATTTCCATTGTGTTGTGGGTATTGTGAGTACCAGACCCTCACGGGAAAGTGTCAATTAGCTGCAGGCGTGTCCACTGTCGCCGGCGCGTCTCAAATAGGCCGACATACAAGAAAAAAGAGTAGGAACAATTACCCATATACAACTATACAGCCAGAATACAATCGTCTAGTCACGTGACCTGTGCTGAACTTTCAACCCCCGGGTCACGTTCATTAGCTGAGGAAAATGGTGAATTCCGTCTGAAAGCTCCTTTGCTTACAGAACTTTGTCGTGTGTTTAACAGTTTTAATTCTTCCTTGTACTATGCAGAGCGTTATTGTACCAAGGAGTCAGTCTTTCACATCCATGAGGCCACACCAATTTAATATCTTGGTTCACGGATTTTTTCATAAAAAATATGGAGCGAGAGGGCGAAATAAAAATAAAAATAAAAATTGCAAAATGGTTGGGGTAAAGGTAAGGGCTAATCCAAAACATAAAGAATGAAAAGTTCTTAGCTTGAAAAAAGTACAAAAACACTATTATTGTACAGTAACAGCACCTGTACCCACTCTTTAAGGAGCTTATAATATAAAGGCCAATTTGCTACACCAGAAAGTTGGTGAATGGTTTCATTAATGGTGAAAATTTGCTGAGTGGTAATTTTTATTTTTATTTTTTTTTCCAAAAAATAGGAGCGAGCGAATCCGTGAACCAAGAAATTAAATTGGTGTGGCCTGAGCTTGCAATAAAACAGGTTAAAGCTCTTCCCTCCCTCTGCAAGAAATGGTCAGGTCCAGGACGCAGGAACCATGGACTCGGCAACGACGCAACGTGTACTCTCCAAGCAGAGTTCTGGGGTTAGATCGCGATGTTATTCTGATTTGCCTTCGTTTTCTGATTGCCCTCGTTTCTGACAGCGCTCGCCCCGTCTGGGGGGATACGCACACTCCTGCCGTGACCAAGTTCTAACCGTTACGATTTTCCCCCCAGACATCTGCTTGGAGATTAGCAACGTGCGGCTGATATCAATGTATTTTGATTATCACACAATGATTACACAATGATTAATTATTATATCAATGTATCAATGTATCACGCGTCAGTGACCCGTCAAAGACGCGTCAATGACGCGTCAGGGACCTATTTCTGACGAGTCAGCGTTGCCAGTTTCTGACTAGCCAGGGAGTCAGGGTTTCAAAGATGACGCTGACTAAAATAACGCACCATTCATATGCAGCGGGCGGCAACATGAGTCGGAAGTGGGAGGAGCACACAGTGCCTCACACAGGGCAGGCAACTCTGGCTTCCCACGGCTCCATGTATCATGTTACGCGAAGCTAATCATGCCAAAATGAATTGCGCAATCGGGGGGCGGTACGGATTCAGACTCATCATCACACATCAAGGAGCTTTTATACCGTATTTTCTGTTATTCATTACGCACTTTTCTAACTTTTCATGTTCCGTGCAGATGTCCGAGGTCGACCTCAAGGTCGGGGTACGTAACCCAATACAGGTTAGGATGCCGAAAAATTGGAGTGGATCGCAAACCAGCACCGAAAGTCAGCGGCATAACCAACATGTGGAGCTTTGAACAACGCCGATAGATGGGCAGTTTTGTCATGATACCACACTATCTGGGGGTAGACTTTAGAGTCTTATAATAATAAGAGTTAGACAATTCAATAAATGAATACAGTTTGTCTATCACGTTAAATATGTTACGCAATATATATTGAATATATGGAGATACACGTAACGTTAGATTTAGCGGGGTAATTTTACGTGGGATGAGACCGACTGTCTTATCTTATTAATTTCTCGCCACCCCCACTGCAAGATCAACCTGGCGGAACGCTTCACCAGTATTAAAGCCCTCGTCCGTCGGAAGGAACCCCAAAATCGAAGTCAGCCGAAACTTACCAAAAATTTCTATGCACAGAATATAAAATTTAAACCGATAGATTGTCATACGCCACACGCTCGTTGTTGTTGACGCCGTAACAGTTTACGATACAGCATGTTCGTGCACTTCCGCGTCGGAAATACCCGACGGAATCTAATTATACCGCCTTGAAAAAAATATGATTCAACAATGCATAACGTATTTCGTACTTTTGGAACGAAAACTTAATTGTATAGAGATCTAACAAAATATACTCAGTAAAAAACAGCGTTGTTTCGGACGAGCGACCAGAATTTCTGAATGAAGCCACTTGAAAGCGGGACATTTTGACGGCACGTGAGTTATATCTCTTGACTGATAGCGGTTGCCATGGAGACGACATAATATACCCTTGATTTCTATGCTGTGCGTGGGAAAGTGGTGCAAGCAGTGGAGGCACAGACTTCAATAGGGGATTACGGGGATATCTTAGTGCCTTAGTGTTTGCATAAATCGCCTTGCACGCCAGCCTCTCCCGCCAAAACCGCAGTGGCCGACGGGATATATTGTGAATATTCTAACAATGGCCGCCCAGTCTAGGTGCCGATTTTTGTCCACAAGGGCAAAATTCCCACAGGATATACGGATATTTACCAGACACAAGTTGTAGATATGACGGTAAAAAGTTCGTACGTTCAATAAGGTTGTTCATTTAGCAGCACTCGCTATGAGTTCTGTAGCGTTATTGTACCAATAAAACAGGTTAAAGCTCTTCCCTCCCTCTGCAAGAAAGGGTCAGGTCCAGGTCCAGGACGCAGGAACCATGGACTCGGCAACGACGCAACGTGCGGCTGATATCAATGTATTTTGATTATTACACAATGATTATTATATTAATGATTAATATCAATGTATTTTGATTATCCTGCTGAGAAATGCTGGTGGTGAGAAATCCAAAACTAGTTGTTGTTTTTTTTCAAGTCACTCCGCAAACGGGGCCCCGTACGGGGCCCCGTCGCGGCCCCGCGGGGCCCTGCGGGGCCCCGGTTTTTACAGGAACCCTGGACAAAGTGCCTCACGGCACATCTTCTACACAAGTGATGTGTAAAATCACGATTAAATGCTTTTAGTATCGTTGATATACAGCGCAGTAAAGAACCTATTGTTGTTAGACGGGCGACATACGTAATATGGCAATACACTTTCATCTGCTTCTGGTCCGTTCTGCGCCGACAACTTGCCAAAAAAGCGCTATCCAATACCCCTTCAAAGTGAATATTTCAGGCTGGTATCTCTCCATAGCAATTTCTTTACTAAACACTACCCATGTGCCAGTTTAAACGGAGAAAATATCATGTTTCTGTACATTTCCTACATAGCACCAAGGAGCTTTTATATCTGATATAAAAGCTCCTTGATAGCACACAAATGTTTTCCTTTGTCGACAACTGATGCTATGACGTCCGCTTGCAATCGCTGTGCATGCTGGGATAGCCGATCCAGTCGGGCCGCCATCTTGGATCCGAGCCGAGCCGAGCCGCAAATAATTCCCCGACTTACCTTTCCCGAATTCGCATTTCCCCGGTAAAAACTTAATCGAATACCCTTTCTTGAAGATATAGAAACATTGAACAGTGTAAGTAGAGAGATATGAGAAACAGGGACGTGTTAGGGATGAATGATATGTGTCTATTGGTAACGTTATCACGGAACGGAACAAAATCGAACGATAAAAAACAAACATGTAACCAAAACCAAACGTAAAATTGTGTGTCCAGTCACGTCTCTAATGTCAACCAAGGAAGATCAATATGAACAAGATAACAGGAAAACACTTATATAGCGCTTAACATGCGACCAAGATAGGATAATAATCAAGTGTAACGAAATGACCTTGCCATGTGTAACGAAATGACTTCGTGATGTAACGAATCGACTGTAACGAAAAGGCGATGTAACGAAACGACCGGTTACCCAGGTGTGTACAGGTGTGACACATGTGGGTACAGGTGGGTACAGGTGTCACACAGGTGAGTACAGGTGTGACACAGGTGGGTACAGGTGTCACACAGTGTGTACACACAGGTGATACAGCTACAGACCTGTCATTTTATTAGATGAATTATTCAGTATCCATTTATTGGTTTGGCTGTTCAGCACACACAGCCAGGAGTCCCCAACTAGCCTGTGGGTATTGCACAGGGCTAGCCCTGCTGACACAGACAAAGATGATACAAAATGGAATTTGACATGGACAGGATAAAAATAAGTAACAATATTCTAAGTACATAACAACTATTGTATATACTGGTAAATCGTGCAGAATAGCGTCAACAGTGTCTAAGAATGGCACAGGTGAAGACCTCGTTGTGCCTACCTATGATATGTCAGGAACAGGGATTCCGCAGTATAAAGGGAGCACATTTCTCTCACCAACGTGTAAAACTTAACTGTAAAGTTTCGTTATATTCCCTGTCTGTAAATGTGATGGGAGTTGCTTGACGACATACTACTGTCTCTCTCCCCTATTACCATGTACCTTCCCTCTACACTGGGGTGTCTGTGTGTCGCAACGGCAAGAGCATTGGAATCAGAATCAGTAGGTCCTGAGTTCAATACTCGCCATGCCCTTGCCCCCATGACGGTGAAGTGACTCCCACCGAACCTCACGGCTAATCTGTCTAAATGTGCCAAAAACACCTACGGATTTGCTGCTGCCAGTGGCTGCACACTTGCCACCAAGACTCATAAATTTTTTTTCCCTCCCCCCAGCCGCTGAGCAGAGACCAGCTGTGTGCCCTGTGTGACCTTGGGAGGCAGTCGCCGTGCCCGAGCGTACGCGCTAACGTGGTGAACTCCGCCGGCAGTTTGGGCAGCGTGCTCGCTAAACAGCCCGACTCAGCGGAGAAACTCACAGTGAGTTTTACAATGCTCACACTCTATGTGTCTGTGTCTGTGTGTCTTTGTGTGTGTGTTTTGGGTGTATGCACATGTATGTGTGTGTGTGAGTTTTGGGTGTATGTATGTATGTGTGTGTGTGTGTTGGGTGTATGCACATGTATGTGTGTGTGTTTTGGGTGTATGTATGTATGTGTGTGTGTGTGTTTAGCATGTATGTATGTGTGTGTGTTTTGGGTGTATGTATGTATGTGTGTGTGTTATGGATGTGGGGATGTTTCCATGCGTGTGTCTGTCGGTGCTTTCAATATGCATGTGGGTTTTGCGTTTTTGGGGTGTACTGTATGACTGCGTAAGTTTTGTTTTATGTATTGTTACATGACATAATGTCCTGTTCCCAGTCAGAGTTCAGGGTTGTGTTTGTGACCTGTGACCTCCGTGTCCCAGCTGATAGGAACGTTCCTGACGGGTGTGTATATGTGTGTGTGCATGTGTGTGCATGTGTTCATGTTTGTGTGCGCATGTTCGTAAGTCTGTTTGTGACCTGTGACCTTTGTGTCCCAGCTGATAGGAACGTTCCTAACGGAGGTCGCGGGGAAGGACGCGGTGCTGTGGGTCGTGGCGGAGGCTCTGGACGCCATCTTTGACGTGTTCGGGGACGGGCCGCAGGTCGACGCGGTGGCGGCCAACATCGGGCTGGTGGCGAAACTGCGACAGATCAGCCCTGTATTCAAGTCTAGGGTGAGCTCCTCTAACATCCCATAATGCAAAAATAGGCAAATATATCAAGGACTGCTTTGCTATTAGAAACAATACTGAAGCTAATGATTAGCCTACTTCATTATGATACTATATGAATGAATTATGCATATTAGCTCTTATTGTTATGTTAACTATGATGTTAAGCTTTATCGTATACCTCTATTTTGTACTTTATGTAATAGTTGTTGCCATACTTTGTACCATGTACAATTGTCGTGCAATAAAGGTCTTCTACATACATGCATGCACACAAAGACGCACGCGCGCACATACACACACACACACACACACCATCTGTCTACTGTGACAACTTTCTGCAATTTTGTTAAGTTAAACAGCCCAGTAGTGCAGATTGCTGTATCCGATTCTGACAACCAAGACTTATTCATAAAACATTCCCTAATAACTGTACATAAACATATTAATGAGCTGCTGTTTGTTGTTTCTTCAGGTGCACAAGGAGAGGAGGAGTCTGGGAGAACACTTCCCAGTGGTGGACAATGCAAGGGTCAACCTCACCAGGTTCATCAAGTACAAGGAGGGCTGCTAGGGGGTCATGGGCTTCACTAGGCATAAAAGAAGGCTGCTAGGGGGTCCTGGCAATCATCATGATGATATTATCTTGGGAACTGGGACAATTTGGGTCTGAAAATTTTATTTTCATTTGTCATTTTAAGTTGTCACTTCATTGATTTATTCTCCTAAATGGTCTTTGTTTGATTTTATTTTGTTTGGTAATTTTTATCCCTTCTAATCTAAGCATGTCCTCTGGCTGGTTTCCTTTCCTTCACTGGTCTTGACGATTGTAAACTCTGCAAATTCGCCAGATTGACAACATGATGAAAGTTCAGGCTGAAAAGTCTATGTTCATGTCCTCAGTCACATACATGTCCTACCCTGAGTGAAATGTTATTGTATATATTTATTATATTGGAAAGAGTTGAGAATGGTTCAGATGATTGTTGATGCTGATGAAGATAAAGAATATTTTGCTAATCAAATATCCTGCTAAGTAATGCACATAATGAACTTCTCGCACACCTAGCTTTGGGATCACCATTTGTAGTACAGTCTGAAAAATAAGCCTTGCATCATGTACACTAGGGCTGGGTATCGGTACGGTGTACCGGTACAAAACCGGTTTTTCTTATTGGACCGGTCCAGAAAAACCGGACCTGAAAAAATTAAGTGGACCGGATGTTGGACCGATTAGAAAAATAACAGATTATTTTATCAGGCATTCACATGTTTTGGCGCTTGCAGGTGGAAGAAAATAACAAGAGTGAAGTAGAGTAGAGTTTAGAGTAATTTCTACCAAGTTTTACAGCCAATCGTACAGGTGCAGTTAGCGTTGAAGGATTTTAAAATGCCAGTGTAAGTCTAATTCTTCTCCAAACAGATTTCTTTGTAGTGAAATGGACCATTGGTATCAGTCATACTGCATCAGGTCCAGGTTCAGGTCCGGACCTGGACCTAATCCTCTGGACCTGAACCGGACCTGGACCTGAATTTTCTGTACCGGTTCCCAGCCCAAATGTACACTGTATGAACATATCTGGTGGGTAAGTGCTGCATATTTCAACTGGGGAAACACTGATATAATTTACCAGAAAACTGAGAAAATGAAATGCTGCTTTCATTGCAGTTTTATCTTTGACCTTTCACCCCTAGGGGGCTGCTCTTGACCTTTGCCCCAGCACAGAGGTCACCATGACATGACACGAAGAGTAGTGTTGTTAACTGTAGGGTGGGAACAGAAGGGTTATCTTTCATACTGCTGTATAAGTTTTACTTTCATTATGGAAATGCTAAACTTTCTTTCCAACACGAATTAATGGGACTTACCCAAATTTTCGGTCGACTCCGTCGACCTTGTTCACAGAATGACCCTATCTCCAGCTGTGACGTCAGGAACATGCCACTTTTGCAGGAGGGGGTCATAAGTATCAGTCTGAGAGTCTTACTTTCATATTGCAAAACATCATGAAATGCCTTCATACTACTGCCCCAAAGAAATGTTATGAAATTAAATGGTTTTCAGTTGTAAATAAAGGATCATGATTAAGATCACTGTACAATCTTTACCCAGTTTCAAGTATGTCAATCTGTCTATGATCTGTGCCCAGTTATAACTACACGTATGTCTACATTGTACTCCTCAGCATGGAGACTTCTCTGTGAATACCCAGAGTTTGGAGGGATTTTGTAAGGTGGGAAAAACACTTTGTACATAAAGAATACCAATAAATTTAGTCTACAAATTAAAATTGTGGCAATTTTCATTGCCTACCTGAGTTTTTGTACGGAAGTTGGAAGTTAAGAAGCGATTGTGAGTGATTTGATGCCATGCCATATATTTAAGGGCTTTGATGGTCCTGACATCTAAACCCACATCGATACAAACTTGCTACAACAATGACAAGGAACAAGGAACCACTCAATAGAATATTCCTGTATGTGATATTGGAACATTTTTGCTGCGTGGTGACCTAATTGTTTTGAGTAGGCCAGAAGTTGGCCATCTGTGCCTGTTGTACTACTGTAGAATACCAAAATTTGCCCTGTAACCAAATTCAAGTTCAAAATTGACAAGTTTCAATCACTTCGCATGATGCGGGTAAGAGTTGTCAAACACTATCCCAAGATTCAAACCTTTCCGACCAGAAATGCTCCCATGGGAGTAGATCTCATGGCAGGTGTCAGAGGACTTTCCTCAAGGCTTTGGCAGTGGTCTGAGGCATTAGATAGGCTTCATAGCATTCACCAAAAAGTGACACAAACTGAAGAAAAAGTTAAAAGCTGATCTTTTTAGCATAAGGAGAGTACTTCTCCCACCATTTACACACTAAAGTTTTATTGAAAAGCTGCCAGGATAGACTTTGGAGCATTTTATGAGAGTGCATACTACGTGCAGAAAGTAACAAATCAGACCCAAAACCACTAAAATTGATGAATTTCTTGACAAATCCTTCCATCCATCCATCCATCCACCCATCCATCCATCCATCCCTTCATGCATTCTCCAAGCAGATGCAAGGAGCCGACTGACTCTCAGCGTTAAATAATGATCCAGATCCCTGCATCTGCTTGGAGATGGAGTGAAATATCCAGGGGGGGGGGGGGGGGTGGCAACTTCACTAAGAAGATTCATGTACAGTAGAGTAGAGTAGAGTCCTTCGGTTAGGCAGCAGTCTCGCTCCAGTTGAAGCCGCTCCTATTGAACCCCTTGTGGCCTCCTCAGTCAGCGTACAGACATGTTGGGTTTGTCCGAAGCTCTACAGTTATACACGAGGGGACGATTTTCCATGACCTTGTCTAGTCTTGCCTTCAAACTGAACGTTCACGGTCGGCGCTGAGACCACATCTTCTGGTAATGCATTCCACCATGACACTACTCTGTTGCTAAAAATGTAGCACTACCTTGCCTTTATGATCTAGTTTCGGGCTCATGATTGTAACTAGTCTGACGAAAGATGTAACTTGTAATATAACTGAAGGAAAAAATAAAATAACGAACACACAATATTTCTCTATCACTATTTATTGAATGTTTCTTGGTTACATTAGTTCTTGGTTACATTATGATAACTTCTTGGTTACATTACTAGTATGATAATGTAACTTCTTGGTTACACTATGATAACTGCTTGGTTACACTATGATAACTCCTTGTTTACATTATGATAATGTAACTTCTTGGTTACACTATGATAACTTCTTGATTAAATTATAACTTCTTGGTTACACTATGATAACTGCTTGGTTACGCTATGATAACTTCTTGATTAAATTATGATAACTTCTTGGTTACACTATGATAACTTCTTGGTTACACTATGATAACTTCTTGGTTACACTATGATAACTTCTTGGTTACACTATGATAACTTCTTGATTGAATTATGATAACTTCTTGGTTACACTATGATAACTTCTTGGTTACACTATGATAACTTCTTGGTCACACAATGATAACTTCTTGGTTACACTATGATAACTTCATGGTTACACTATGATAACTTCTTGGTTACACTATGATAACGTCTTGGTTACACTATGATAACTTCTTGGTTACACTATGATAACTTCTTGGTTAAATTATAACTTTTTGGTAACATTATGATAAATTCTTGGTTACACTATGATAACTTCTTGGTTACACTATGATAACTTCTTGGTTACACTATGATAACTTCTTGGTTACACTATGATAACTTCTTGGTTACACTATGATAACTGCTTGGTTACACTATGATAACTCCTTGTTTACATTATGATAATGTAACTTCTTGGTTACACTATGATAACTTCTTGATTAAATTATGATAACTTCTTGGTTACACTATGATAACTGCTTGGTTACACTATGATAACTTCTTGGTTACACTATGATAACTTCTTGTTTACACTATGATAACTTCT
>NC_049982.1:33359519-33361889 GCF_000003815.2 Branchiostoma floridae
CTCTGCTTGGAGAGTAGAAAGCTTCGTGGGGCTACAGCAATTTTTGAGTGTACTTACTCAGTGCAAAGATGTATTAAATTTGTCCGTCTGTGTACAAGATAACTTAAGAACGGCTGGATGGATTGATTTCATACTACGTGTGTTGGTGGGGTGTGATAAAAGCTAGAAAAAAATTATGAGTAGATTTTGGGTCCCCTAACGGCTTCCCTTGGTACTGCAGCGCAACTTCCGGTTTTGCTATCTCGTGCTCTGAACAAGCTATGGTCACGAGTTTTGAGTATTAGATACTAGTAGTAGTAGCTCTTGTGCTCAGGTATAAGTGACATAAGTTTTGCCCCCCCCCCTAGCGACTAGTTTTGGGATGGCAGGGGCATTTTAGTCAAAAACTTCTTAAGTGGATAACTCAAGAAGGGAACAACGACTTTTTATGATTTTTGGTATGTAGATACCTTAGACAATGTTGTACAAAATAAAATACTAATTATGCAAAATAGGAGTACATTTGCATAATTATTGACAATATTCTATCATTGCAGTTTTTTCAATGGATGTCTTGTCCCGGACATGATATGGTCCAGATTTTTGAAGTCAGCATATTAAACTTAACAACCTCTTGATGGATTACGATATTTGGTTTTTGGTAGGTGTTGGGAAAACGAAGGTCAAGGTCGATCTTGGGCCGCCTAGTATGCGACCTTTGTACTGCAGCAGAATTCCATTTTTTTGTATCTTTTGATCTGGGCATGCTATGGTCTTGATTTTATGTTTGGGCTGCCTAGCAGCTAGCTCTTGAACTGCAGGGGCATTTTTTGTCAAAATCTTTTAAGGATCATAACGGAATATATTTAAAGAAGGACGGATTTCCATGATACAATGTATTTAGTATGCAGGTATCTTTGGTAGAGATGTAGACAGTAAAGTGCAAATTATGACTTAATTTGCATTTTTAACGAGGAAAATGTATATTCACAGTGTTTTCTATTATACAAGGGTGGTTCAGAAAGTAACGCAACTGGACTTATAACAGGCTCATTTTTTCATCGAATGCCACCCATTTTTGCGTATTGATTCACAGTTAGGATAAACTAAGCAAGTAAGCAAGTTCTTTAACTAGATCTGTTTTACATATCAATTCACCGATGGTGACGAAAACTAGTGGATGCTAGTTGAAACATCTGACCCCTTCCAAAACCATACCCAGTTGCTTGAGTAACTACTTCTTAGCGCAAAGCCACACTCTGATATGAATATAAGGCTATTATAAACGGAGTTGGCGCCAGGAAGGGCATCCGGCCGTGAAACCCCCACTTCAAGAGAGAGAGAGAGTAGAAGATTATTATTTTTGTTCCTTCACAGTTTTTCTTGCAAGAATTCTCTCAGGGCTCAGAATTCCTAGTACAAAATGTAATTGCAAGGAGTAAGTTTGCATTTTACAATAAGAAAGGGGAAATATGATGACATCAGTAATAATGGTACAATGTCTGTTTTATGATAATTGTTTTGGACAATTTACAGCATATAGGTATTCATTTTTCAGATTCTTTCTTCTACATTTTGTATTTACAGTATGGTGGTAAGCATCATCTCTTGCCAACAGAATTCACTACTTTCAATATGTGTGTCATATTTTTGGCCGAAATTCTGAGTTTTTGGGAATATCAACTTCAAGGTACCATTGAGGAGTCAATATGAAAATTATAAAATTGTTTTAGGAAAACTTTGGAGATATAGTATACCTGGTACTTGTGCTACAGCCAGAAAACAGAAGATATTGACCAACTGATACATTTTTATTTTAAACCAAACTGTCACATGCCACATGTAAGACCAGTATGACGTGATAGTTATATCATTTCTGTGCATGTATGTCTTGTCGTTACATTGTGAATACAACCAAAGTACTTCTAAAAGAAACCTGTTATTTCTTATGAAAATATCCTATTTACATATACATCAACAATTGTTGTAACAAAGGGTCACCATTTGGCAGAATTCTCATATCTAAATGAAAACCATTTAATTGATTCTTTTTCCATAGAATTTTGCTTCTGGTTTCCCAAAGTGCAAGAGTTCATTCAAAACTCTTTTGCTATGTCAGGTACATTGCAAAACAAATATACATGGTGATGTAATATAATACAGTTACACTGTACAAGGTCACAGCTTTTGAATTGTGAATTAGGCTGCAAAACAGCTCTTAAAGTTTTCAGCATCTCTGCCTCACTGTTGAGAAATACCATCAAATATTTCCTAAAGTCTAACTGAACATTGGAACATTTGCAATCTACAGAATGAACTTCTCAAGTCCTGCTGGTTGGTTGATTTTCCGCTCAACCTCCGCACAGTACTTTTCGGGAACCCCCGCATTTT
>NC_049982.1:33362100-33376617 GCF_000003815.2 Branchiostoma floridae
GCGCTTTTGTTCCGCAGCACGCGTTCGAACTCCGACCTCTCTCGCTGTGCCTGGACTGCCAGGAAGTGTTCTTTACTCATGACCTGGTCTTCTCGAGCTCTCTTCAACAATTCCTCCATCTCTGCCTTCAGACGAGCCTCCTCTCTCTCCTTCTTCCGCCACTCGCGCTCGGCCTGCTCCTGGTTCCGTTTGGCTCGCAGTGCATCCTTCTCTGCCTGGAGATCTTTAGCACGTTCCTGCAAGGCTCGCAGACGTGCCACTTCCTTCTCCTTCTCCTTCTTGATGCGCTCCTGCTCCGCCTCGTACTCTGCCTCCCTCTGTGCTCTCTGCTTCTGGTACTCAATAACCTTCTGGTCAGCAAGTCTCTCCTGCTCCGCTTTTTTGGCCCTCATGTCGTCAGCCTCCTGATTGGCTCGTTGGATCTCGACTTGGATGTCCAGCTGCTGCAGCCGTTTCCGCTCCAGCTCCTTCAGATCCTCCATCTGCAGCTTCTCCAGGTACTGCAGCATCTGCCGAGCCTCCTGGTCCTTCTTCTCCTGGTCCAGCAGCCTATCCTCCTCGTTCTGCTGAATCTGGTCGATGATCTGCTGTTTGCCGATCAGCCTCTCCTGCTTACGTCGCAACGTGATCTCCTCCTGTAGCTTCAGGTCATTGACCCTATCCACCTCCATCATGAGATCCAGCCTCTTCTCCTCCTCAGTCAACTCCTTCTGGATCACCCCTTTCTCCAGGATCTGGGCGTCACGGATGGCGTGACACTTGGCGTTGAGGATCAACTCGTTCAGCGCCTTGATCTCGTCTTCTTGTTCCTCCTGCTGTTTCTTGGCCTTCTCCAACAAGTACTGCGCCTGTTCCTGGGCCTCCTCCTCCAGGTCATTCAGCTTCTCGTTCTGCTTGCGGTCAAGGTCCTTGACCTTCATGAAGGTCTTCCGTTGAGCACAGGCATCTATGGCCTCCTCCTTCTCCCTCTTCCTCATCTCCTCCAACCTCTCGCGTTCTTCCTTGGTCAAGACACGGGCAGCAGACTTGATCCTTGCAAACTCTCCCTATGATAAATCCCAACAAAATAAAACAACAAAATTGAGTTTCTTCACAGAAATAAGACAACCCTCCTCAAAGGTTTTTGAAAAAGCTACATGTATATGGAACAAATATCAACAAAAATGGTTGACTGCACAACATACAGCTATAGCTACTGTCAAAGCATCTACCGGGAATTCATAAAGCTTTGTACAAGAGAGGTGCATGTGACTATTATGTGGTACAAACTTGAAAGGACACAAACAAGTTTGTTTTTCAGATTTTTTGGTCATAAATTACAGAGTTCAGCCCCAAACAACTGCACGCTAAATCCCTTGAGCTAAAACAAAATTTTTATTTGTATTCTTTTTTATGCCATACCCGGGCCATGAAAACGTTCGATACAGGTGTTCCGGACCGTGCAATAACTTTCTGTATCACACAGGTTCGAAAGCTGTATCATACAGGCTTCCTTCGAGTAACTATTTCGAACAGGCCGAATACCCCACGGTTAAAAATTCGAATACCGGATTTGGACGTTAGAATTGCTGTTGTTACAATTTTTTGTTCAAGGATACAACATTTTCTCAACTTCTGGTGCATTTGATACCGAAACATGTGTTTTCTTATGTGAGCATGACATAAATAAAATACAATACAGTGTATTCTATATGTATAGCCGGGTCATATGTACCGGTCTATATGTAACTTCCTCCACCTACATATATTACCTAATTGTGACCTTTCAACAGTCATGATAGAAACTAGGAAATATAACAAACATGTACTGAGATGACAAAATCAAGTAGCCATACATTAATTAGTTCATTCAAAAAAGTTCGGTAAGAAATATCAGGATGTTTAAAGTGGCAAACTACAATTTGCACAACGACCTTCTCTTTTTACTTTTGGAGACAGGATATTGCCCTCACCTGATGTAGTATAATGGACTGTCCGGAGGGGTCCTCCATGGGGACTATCAGGTTCCTTATGAGGTCCTTAGTGATGACCTGAATGGTCTCCCTCCCCGCCTTCTTACTCTTGTTGTTACCTGAGGACAGCCTGTCAACAACAATTAAGAAACTGTTATAAAAGTGTATCATTGGTGTAACATGTGGAGAGGCTGTAGAGGAAACTGTTAGTGACAACGTGCAGGAAACATCATAAAAACATTTTATTTTGGACTTTGGAATCGTATGAGTGGGTTACAAACACCAGGCTCTAGGGAAGACTGCCTTCTTGACATTGCATTGTGCGATCTACAGTGGGGTATCCATATGATGTGATACATTACATGATGATCTTAATAATTCATGGCAACAAGAGAGTTATACATGTACAATCATCGCAGTCTGATCACAAGAAATTGTAATAAATAATTGATGAACGTCATAACCGATGTAGTGTCCACCAGTGATTTCTTCGTTTTCGTTGTTGCAGCGATCGATGCAGACATCTACAAGATAGACAACTATAAACGTTACAACATTATTTCAAGTATACATGCCTTCGATCAGTTTGCAGTTCTTCCTCAAACGGTGACCCACCACCTCTGCCATTGGTCTGCTGTGTTTTCTTCGTGGAGCCAAAGAGAGTTTCGTCCACGGTGGAGCCACCAGGATTGACGGTCCTGTAGCGCCTGCTCGCCGCCCGTCTGGAGCCCGCGCTTCCCAGCGACGAGGCCGAACCAACCGAACTTCCAGGCATTCTTCAACAAGAAAACTGTGCTTAACGACCACAGATGTTACCGAAATCGGTCGGGAAAGACTGGGAACCACAGAAATCACACCCGCTTCTTTCCAGACGAAGTTTACAAAATGGAGGACACAGCTGCTTCGCGCAGATTATTTGCATCCCGTCTCCATGGTGACCGTCGCCAAACAAAAACAGTAGAGGGCGATAGCACAGCGTGAACGGGAGAAGGGTTAATTTTGTTCTAGAAAATTTTTGGAGGGATTAAAACAACTATCAGCTTTGATAACCACATACATATAGTTAAGTTGATTCAATAAACTATCTTTACAGCAGAAAGTACCTTTCAGTCATTTTCATGACACTCTGCAAACATGAGGTCATTACGTTTCGATGCCCTCCATAACAACGAGAGGGAAAGGAAATGACGCAAGCCTACTCTCCAAGCAGAAGTTGGTGGGGGGGAAGTTTATGACTTTTTCTAATATCTCTCGTTTCCTGTCATCATCATCATCGTTTCCTGTCCGCACTCGCCAAGCTGACAAAAAACGGGAGACATGAGAAAAAAAGTAACAATCTTCCCCACCAACCTCTGGTAGGAGATAATAACCCAAGTCTACCAGCCAGTTAGGTCCGGGCTTTGTGGCTTCTCCAAGAAGGCTTTGTTGATCAGACGATGCAATGTTGCCGTGGTGGAATAAATCTCCTCTGCCGGCAAAACTCGTTCCCCAGCTTATAAATATGATACTATCTTATGCCACCACGATAACAGCTGGGATATTAGACTACTTTACCATATTTCCTTTTTGTAATTTTGTATTATGCTGATTTTTATGTTGGACAGAACAAGGAGGTAACCTCCTTGGACAGAACAAATTCTCATGGCGGACAAGGCACTTCCTGTTACAAGTCCTGGGCATGTTTGTTCTGTCAAGGTTCACTCGCAAAGCAGAAACAGTTTTTTTACACAGTCTTTCTCATCTGCTGACGTTTCGCTGACTACTAACCTTTTTTTTACGACCGACCCCCCCAATATTTTTATGAAAAAATCTGAGAAGCAAGAAATTAGATTGGTGTGGCCTTGGCACATGTTAGAAACATCAGTAGACTTCAAAGACTAGCACCAGGAAATGGCAGACGTGATAGGTGGATAGACTGCAGAGCCAAAAGACTGAAATCCCATAATAACTTATTTGTCCCTACTTAAATTCTTCTTTTTTTTCATCCAGCTGACATGTCTGCTTGGAGACTAACGTTATTAATTTGACAATCATGCATTATTTTTCCTATTTTCATTAAATTTGGAGTCTGCACAGAATATCATCCATAAAATTTACATGCTGCAGTCTCCAATGACAGCTAATGTTACTGACAGAAATGTTCAAGCAGATGTTGGGATTATGATTTTGTGTGTGAGTGTGTGACCATGATTTGATATTGCTTGTGTTAATAACCTTGATATTTGGTACTAGTGTGTGGGTAAGTGTTGATAAGACCCCCAACATCTTGCTATGGCACTATAGTGGAACATCTGGTGTTGTTTTGTCATGTTCTGGACATACTATGATTTTTGAGTGGTAAGCACATAGCTCTTGGGAGGTTTTGGCCACCTGTAGTGCCCTTGAAGCTAGTGCAGGGGCCCATTTTAAAAAAAAGAAAATAACTCAAGAAGGAGACAGTAATGATTTTTTGTATGTAATATTAGATATGTAGGAATGGTGCAAGAATGGATAAAGTTACACTGCATTATTGTATTTTCAAGACTACAGGTAGAGGGCCATTTGATCTCTGCACCTGTGAGCAGAATTGGCTGTTCGAATAGCGATGTTAGCGCCCATTTGTGGTGTGAGGACCATTAAAAAAGGAGATGAATTGTGTTCAGGAATATGAGACCTCCAAACGTATCATTATTGTGTCCTTATATTCTCTGGAGTGTTCCCTTGCTCCAAATGTCCTGACAGTGTGTTTGTGCTTCTCCTGACAAACTCTCGAATTGTGGCGGTATTTCAAAAGAACAAGGAATTTAACATCTCACCCCTTAGTGATGATTATGTCTCATGCTATATAAACAGATCAGGACCCACTGCCTTCCATGATAGGACTCTGAAAATAGGTAACTCAGAAAGATACATTGATAAATATCAACTAGGCAAATGATACTCTGCTAATTAGCATAATTAATGAGAAAAGATATCTTCATAATCTGCTGTTTTGTCTTGGACTGTGGTGTAGGTCTCTTGAAGAAAAAGAATTATGGACCTGTGTTCTTCAGAGTTTTATCATTAGAAAGAAACTCAGTCCCTTTCTAAACCATTCACACATATGCAAACTAAACATGCACAATCATGCCCAATGAATCTGACTATGTGAAAACGGTGCGATCTACATCATATATTCTTGCTCAACTACTTCACCCATTTTGACATGTACAGAGCGTGGAATGTGACATTATTTTATCAATACTGACAGTTATTTTCACAGACTCATTAAAAATGAAAAACTATTGTAGCATTTGTAAGATGAAAGATATCAGCAAGCACCACCGTACAAAGGCTACAGTACTCTGGTAACATATGCAATACTTATTTAAATAGCTAATCATAGATGCTACAAATTAATGGAAAACTTGATTTGTTGTCTTTCTGCCACAATTACAGCCAAGTTACTTCTTCTATAGGGTCCCCGATACATGTAGAGAATGACACAAATGAAATTCACATCCCTACCTACATGTATAAGGTCGTGCATATAGATCTGAACCAAAATATGCTGAAATCTATATGCTGAATATATGCCAAAAAACACACCACATTTTCAATAAAGGTTAGCATAATTACTTCTATAATGTGTTAATATCTACTGGTAATTTTCTCAAGACTGTCAAGCCTGGAGAAATACTTGAGCATATCTATTGCACGCAAAGAACTTTCCATTATGCCCATATCTACATATATATATATCTGTACACACACATACACACGGATCCATCACCATGTACAACTAGCATGACAAGTTTGAAACAATGTATTCTATAAAAGCAATAAAGCCTTTAATGGCGAAGTGCAAAAAAAACAGGCGTGAAGTATGTAACAATGACAAAAAGCACATGAAAGTTAGCAGCTTCCACCTCTTTTTGTTCTTCTTACTAGGTTATTTGTCCTTCAAGGCGTCTTCAACCTTTCCGTGTGCTGTCAATATTGGCACTTTGAACTGTTGATGGAACATGGCGCTTGTAGCTGAGCCAGGCAAGCAACAGCTCCCTTGCAAAAGCTAGCATTTTCTTAATGTTCGTAAAAATGAATATTCATGTAGTTCCTCTTGTGGTTTGGTTAAGCTATTTTGTTTCTGGACTGAGCAGTTTCAGCAAGCTATCTTTTGCAGAAGACTTAATTCATGGCTCAGCTACCAAGCTGTGATATACATACCAATTAAATAAGGCTGGAAGACCCACGCTTCAAACATGTTTCACCTCACTAAATATTGCAACGATGTATTGCAGTCACGTATTCCCATTCTGTATCAGCTTCTCTACCACTACACGGTCCCTGAACATCAGTGGTAAGTAAAGCCTGCTTGATGTCATGTGCCAATGGTATTAACATTCGGTTCAACCCTAGCACAAAAGTTTGGATACTTGATATCTCCATCGTTACTTTTTTCAAATGTATCACACATGTATATCATTGAAAAGCTTAATATGTATTGTCCTTTACAGTACCTCCTCATGTGACTTTACCTGGTCAGTTGATATGAGGGACTCATAGAGAAAAACTGCAGAAATTCCCAGTGTCTGAAGTTAGCAGGGAAATTTTGGCACTTTGGGGAGTGACCCGGCCCATTCATTAATTGATCCTAGTGCTCATTGTACAAAATCATGATCATTACAAATGAGGTATTACTTTAACGGCTACCAAAGACTTAAATGCTAATATCAGGGAAGTTTCAGCACTTTTTTCACCATCCAGAAGCTTGATCCATAACTGTGTCATCATAACAATGGGGTATAGTTGTAAAGGCCAATATATAACGTTACCCTTTCATATAATCCACAATACAGTGCAACTGACAAAGTAGCAAGTTGAAGATTTTGGTTGTGAAGAAAGAAAATCATGTTATTCAGTGATTTTCCAACTTTATAAAAAAAAGGATATACATGTAGCAGTATTCTTTTACACAACCAGTCAATCTCACCTAGCTGATGTTTCCATGTCTGTCAGATATCTTCCTCAGAGCTTCTACTGGAGTTCTGCTTCTCGCTGCAATATATAGTCAACGTAGGTGGTGCAGTGAGAACACAATCCCAAATGTGGCTGAGTTTGCACCCCCCCCTCGTCCCGTTTCTTTACTGGGTTGACGTCATTATCCGGACAGCTTCTCAGAAGCCTTCTTTAATCCAATGGATGCGTCTGTTGCCTTCTCTATCTATTATCATGGCCCCCTCAATGTCAAAGAAGCTCAGAGGAAGATATCTGACAGACATCGAAACATCAGTTAAGGTGAGATCAACTGGTTGTGTAAAAGAAAACTGCTATATCCTATGATCTACCAACCCGAAATTATTTATGGATTGATGAAACTTATGGAAGATGTGATTAAGGATATTTTGTGTTAGGTTTACTGGTATACTAGTATGCATTTGTTACAACATAGTTCTGCAACAGCTGTAGGCCACAATCAATGCAAACAAGTCCAACCTCTCCCCTGGTAAAAACAACTCATCAAAGATTTGTTCAGCAACCAATATTGACAAATTATCAAATTTCAGACTTAGTTGTCTGTTTTGTTGATCATGATTCTTTAGACACTTATAAAAAGGTGAATTGGTTATCAAGAAATTAATCACAGAAGATGAATGTTATATCCCTTAGCAGCTTCACATCCTTTCTATGTGAGATTCTGTGATTAGATGTCAGGATGTAGGTAAGTACAGATGTGTGCATCACGTTCCTGACTATTGTTTGCAGTATGTAGAACAAATATCAGTATACGTGTTTCTTTTTGCAGACCGCATGATTCAAACACTCATAATCATTACCATTATGAATTATAGATGATTTAAGTTTTTGATTATTTTTCAAAACCTTGCAGAAAATGGGGGAGGCTTTGATGTTGTGTTCATAGTTTTTGGATCACCATCTTTCTTTTTTTGATGCCAACTTTTCCTGTGGTTTTTGATGGTGATTTTCCTTTAATTTTATCTGTTTCTATTTCCTTGGTAGCTCCTTTTGTTGTAGTCTCTTTGCAAGCTTTCTCTCTTGTAGGTAATTTTGGTGGGGTTGGTGCGACCAGGGGTCCTCCCAGGTTGTGTTTGGTGTCCCTTGCAGAAGGTGCCTGTTGGTTAAGTGTTGGTCTTTCTGCGAAGTGATCTTGTTCTGGCATAGATGGGACCTTTTCTGGGATGCTCCTGCAACAAAAGTTTCACATTACACACCAGAAGTTTGCATAAGAAGAACAGTGTTATATCATTGTAGCACTACTTGGCTGGGCATACATTGTAATTGTAAAAAGTTAGATGTATCTACTAGTAGTTTTGAGTAACATAATTGTCTAGATTTACAACTACGGCAAAAGAAATGCTGAATAAAGGAACAAGGATACCGTAATAAAATACTAGATATGATGATAAATTGTGCAACTAAATCTGGCTGTTGTTTTTGTACTTAATCTGAAAGATAAGTAGTAAGATATGCAAAATTCACATTCACATTCTACAAACAAAATTGAATTATGACATGCTGACGATTTGCAAGCATTGAATTCAACTGCTCTCACCAGCAAGACCCATTAGCAAGCACAACAAGAACAACCACAGTGCAAAGGCAAAGAGGCACACCACACAGTGCTACATGTAGGTATGTCACAGCATGTGCAGACAACCAGGGGAAGGACTTACTGTTGTTTCAGTCTTAGGAATCTCGGATCTCCTACGCTGCATGCGCAAAGTGACAGACCAAGGAAAAAGTTGCAAAGAAACCATCTCAAGGAGAGGTGGTTATCATGACTTCCCATTCTGGGACTGGTGTTGTCTCATATTTGTGGTCAGGACTTTCACTTGTTACTGTCGTAGCTACATTTCAAAGTGAGGTAAGTGGGGCAAACCTTAAATGTGGTCATCACCTCAAGGTGTAGGGGTTCATTTTCTCTTTGTGCACATCTGGTACTGTATCTTTTGTCATCCCCACTAACTTAATGTATCAAATAACAGTATGTGGCTTTGAGAGTAGAGGAATATTAGATGTACCCGAGGCAATAGGAATCATTCTAAGGATTTGATCTGATGGGACTGGGGAATGATTATACCCATTAAAAGAAAAGTGCAATGGAGGGGAGGGGGCACAGTAAGGTGTTTCTATATGCCTTTTCCTTTGTCTGACAGCATGTTTTTGCATGCATGGAAAATGAAGAAAAAATTACTTGGTACAAGGGCATGGTAGGTTGTATAATGTACATCCTCAAAAATTTAACTGGCTATATTCTTGCCATGGCCATTCTGTCTGACAAAGTGTGGCTGACAAAACTGGACCTTCAACAAAGCCCTTGGACAATTTAAAGAAAACGTTCAAGTGCAAAACATTGACCAACAGAAATAAGGTCAGCATTACCATCCCATATGTCAAGGGAATTTCAGAAAAACTCAGACGAATCTTCCAAAGCTTCAACATTGCCACTTACTTCAAACCTTACTTACCCCTCTGGCACAAACTGGTACATCCAAAAGACAGACCTCGGAAAGGTATCTAGGGCAAATCAATGTACAGACTCAAATGTGACCAACTGCAAACACAAACATTGGCAAGACTAGCTGGCCACTAAAAGAAAGGTACAAAAAACATTTCAAACCTAGTGCTATCGGCTCCTCTACCATTCTCTACCACCTACAACACAAACAGGGATACTCTTTCCATTCCCAATCTAACGTAGTAACGGTATCCTAGACCTTGAACCCCGCTGGTTCTAACGGGGAGTCAGAGAGGCTATATATGTGAGAATGTACAATCCCACCCTCAACAGGAAAGGAGGCCTACATATGGAACTTTCTGGCACTAGGGATCTGGCGCTAGTTCCCCCTCCCCCACCAAACTTGCCAAACCTTAGCTCCTGTAATTCAAACAACTGGAGCTAATCAACTCATTTGCATACATAGTTTTAACTTGTCTTACCCTTGTTTCTTTTGTACTACTAAAAATTGTCTTCCTCTCCTTTTTGCATATTATTTCATAGTAAGGATGAACCTGTTCTCCAAATAGACCTCTTTTGCTTTAAATAATGAATTCATAGCAAGGATATGAAAACTCTCTCCAACAAAATCTTGCCAGTATCACTGACGAAAGACATCTGATGGTGTCTGAAACGTTTCCAAAATCATATCCAGTAGCTCGAGTAACTGCTATTTGGCATACTGTATTGACGTATCTTGGGAAAACCTACTTACTGACTTCCTGACTCAGCACGACAAACCTACTACGACAGATGTACATGTATACCCTCGTGTACCAAATAATGGAGACAGCCCACTTAGCAGCCCTGCACAGAGATCAGCTCCCAGATAAGCCCTCTATAGGTGATTATGGAGGGGAAGGCACCATAGCATCATCACGTCTTGAATACAAAAAGTACCTTAGGTTTGCTACAGGTGTTTGGTAGGCTTGTGATGATGTACGTACTTTGCCTGTTATCTCCTTCTTCTTGGACTTGGTAGGAGCTGACTTGATGGGAATTTGTTCATCAGTGTCATCATCATCATCATCATCATCACCATCATCATCAATTTCCACCTGGAAAAATGTTGTCATACTTATGTGCACCTGAACTTGTCTGGCGTTTGGGCAGGACATAGTGCTTTTTCTATACACAAATTTCAACACATCCAATAGCAGGTAGATAGGTCACATTGTGCATATTTTTATTTTCTTTTAAAATCACACAAAACATTTATGTTGTGTTTGCTGATTTGTACTGCTATTACCTAGCTATTTGATGTAAAATCCCATTCCCTTTATATACATGCTTCCACCTGAATCTTTAAAAAAAAATTGAAAAAAGGAAAAAGCTTTCAAGTGGGGGTTACCACGTACTTGGAAGGGCTTTACTGATTTCCTGGACTTGCTGGAAGCCTGTTTCCGACTTGTCTCCTGTAACAGGTCATTTCATGTAACAGTTCTGTAACTTTTGTCTTTAGGTGCTTTATCTTACAATAGGTCAACAAAACTAACATAACTTGTTGCTCAAAATTCATCTTGGACATTTGGGGGACTTGCATTAAAACAAAGGAGAAAACTTTTTTGATGGTGATTACTACATGGATATGAAACAATGACTAAAATCTGCTGCACAATCATTCTGACAGGTATCCTCTCTGTAAAGCACAGTTATGGCTGTTCAACAACTCAAAAGGCAAAGGTTTCTGTACATTACAGAACTTACCCTGCAGTAACTGTTACAGTTCTTTGGGTTGAGAGAAAGGCACAATGGAATCTGGTTATCACGCTATAATTGTGTCTGCTGTTTGAAGTTTATAGCAGCTGGACATGGACACCAGACCCAGGATGAGAAGCCATACCAGGTTACCGTGAGGAAAAACACCACACATGCGAAGGAGAAAAGAGAAGTACGATACCCCTAACGGTAGAGCTACACGGTAGCTACTTGATAGGCTCAAAGCGGAAGATGTATTTGCGGTACATGGGCTAAGATGTGAGAAAAGGTGAAGAGACGGTGTTAGTGTGAGGGCAAAACCACCACGATACATGTTAGCTGCCCACACTGCTGGGGTACCCACCGCTTGACCACCACCCTCGTACGTTGCTGGGAGGGTTGAGCGATACCCAGAGCTTAGGTACATGGACTGGGTTCTGTACAGGTAGGGCCGATCAAGCCGGTCCGAATGATCAGAATCAGTCCCATAGTTAACGGACAGGGATCTGCGGAGCTGTGGCCCCTGCTCAACAACCACCATGCATGTCCGAGGGATGTCAGAAGAAGACGGTAGAGGGGATGAAGAGGAAATAGTACCATTAGTGACAAGCTTTAGCAAACCAAGATTGGCCCACCATACCACAAGTTGACAACAGTCTGTGGTTGTAGACCAATCTATGTACTAAAGCTTGAAACTACTTAAGTAGAGTTTTAGACTCATTTATCTTCCATGATGGGATACTGTCCATCAATCATACAATACATTTGTAAATGAATATAAGTATACATTGTTGTTCCTTCATTCAATGATATAACTGGTAGTAACATTTCTCGACTGGTAAAAAATTTTTTTCCGGATGGACATTTCTACATCTTCTTTGGTAAAATTTGGTGATAGGATGTGATAGGTATAAAAACAAAGTATCATTGAAAATAATGAATTTCACTTTTTCTGGAGCAGGTTTCAAAGTTGCCAAAGAGGAACATTCTCCTACGCAGATTTGTACCTGTGCCCTAGAACACTGCTCAGTTCGTACTCTGCTTAACTGCCCATTTCCACTACTGACATCATTGCCACTATCCAGCTGTCAACCAATCAGAGAATCTGCCCTCGTGTTGTGCAAAGGGAAAGCTTTTGCCAAATAAGATCTGGAGCAAGAGAATGCCATGTTAAATGTTTATGCATGGGAATAAAAAAGTTTGATACAAAAAGTTGCCTTCATTATGAAACCTATGTGGTCCGAGGAAGGACCACACAGAATACGAATATACTAAACAATAGATTCTTCATTTTTGTTCTTTCACATCTTCTTTGACCTTGGAATATTCTATGACGTTTTCCAATATTCATTTTTGTAATCCACGGCATATGTTTGGAACAGGTGACACTTTAATTCCGGACAGTCACTCTAATTCTGGACAGCCTGTGATTTCTCCTTCTACTTTTAACCAACACCCATGATATTTCTAGATATGACAAACATGGTCATAAAAGATATGTAGGTAACATTGATTGGTCTCCAGGGACTTGTCAAATCTGCAGAATTCTGCAGAATTCTGCGCAGAATTCTGCGACAGGCACAGAATTCTGCAGGCAGACACAGAATTCTGTGTAGAATTCTGTGCCCATGACACAGAATTCTGTGCCCATGACACAGAATTCTGTGCCCATGACACAGAATTCTGTGGCCACATGCAGAATTCTGTGGTTACATACAGAATTCTATGCAGACTTCTTCACATATTTGAGAGAAGTCTGTGGGTAAATTATACAATGCACTTTACCAAATAGTCTGATCCTGACCGTCCATCACAATTAGCCATTCAAGCAAAGATAGCACAGTACTTCAACCAGGTTAGTAGTAGTTAGTAGTTCAACCAGGGCTGTCTCTAATGTTTTTTTCTTTCCCAATCATTGTTTGGGGGACAATGTTGTTAATAATATTCACTGTTGAATCTGTCATTTTAAGCCTACAAGAATTACCATTTCCTGTCGGGTCACAGAAGCATTAGTGAACCTCCCCTAACCTTTCCCAGATGTTCCCTACCGCTCTAACCCATTCGTGGCTTCGTACCTCATGGCAGTCGGGTGTTCTAGTTCTAGTTCGTAATCTGCAAACTTCCTGGTAGGAATATCACGCGGATGGAGGAGGCGCAGCGTCTGTACTACGCATGCGATGATATCAACCTATGGTGACGCCTCTACCCTACCCCACATATTGTGTCTGTGCTATCTGTGAGTAGACAGCAAATGGACTTCTCTTCGGAACTTGTGGAGAAGAGAATAAATTTTCATCATACAGTTATACCTGTCTATAGTGACCACTCAAGGGACTAGAGAAATATGGCCACTGTACAGAAAATGCTGATCAATTGACCACGAGAAATAAGTTACACATGATTTCAGTACCCACTCAGATCTTTCTCACCAAGTACCATTGTCTCGATCGTCTCAAAATTTAACTGACCCTGCTAAAGTCAAATCTACCAAAAATGATTGATATTGCCATGCGCAATATTGGTACATTCGCCAACAAAGACTTGCGCTCTAACGTTCAAGGCACGCGTACCTTCCGCTACCGCCAAAGTGACCCTGCCGGGAACTCCAAATCCTCCCAAACTACGATATAGGCCAGGGTGACATACGGTTGCCGTTTGGTCGCAATAGGCAGTGTTTCTGTATCTACAGGACCGTGTGGCCGTGGCCGTGTTGGACAGGTGGCTGCTATAGACTACTGTATGTCTTAATGCTAAGGTCAATGGGAAAAATCCAAGGGACCGACAAAAAGGGACCACAATGGCCAGCTGGTCGCTATGCAAAGGTGGCCGCTAATACAGGTTTGACTGTATATCATCATGATCTGACCCTTTTGATGAAGAGAGTCTTGGAGAATGCATTGCAGCAGAAAAAGTGCATACAGTTGAGTATTTCTGCTGGTTTGAATAGCTTGGGGCTTGTAATTGTTGTATGCCTTTAACTTCTGAATGCTCATAGGTTGTTGTATGCAAAAATCATATCAAAATATGATAAAACTGCTACATTTTTACATCCTTTATTGTCCCCAGATTGCATGTGGCAATGCAACATAATTACATACATGCATCATGTGGCATTTATGGTGAATCTGATTGGATATCAGATCTCATATGTGATTGGATATCACATATGATTTTATCTTATGAAATTAGTCTCTCAGATAGGACATTAAATGGAGGTCCCGTGTTTGAAGAGAGCCACACCCCAAGCACGTAAAAGAACCCAACGCACTTATCGAAAAGAGTAGGGGTCATTCCTGGTCCGAGTGGATGATATAATCAGTACAAACCTGGTGTGTTATGTATAAGGTGGTTTACCGGTATGCAAAACAGACAATTGGTCCTTCAAAGTAC
>NC_049982.1:33376717-33397464 GCF_000003815.2 Branchiostoma floridae
AGTCGCTTTTGTTATTTCTTCATGGAAGAATCAGCTACTAAGCTGGGTCAATTAATTCCTGTATATTCAATTTCAATTTCAGATGCAGTCATTGAAATGCGCTGGTATACATTGTACTGGTTTGATTCCAAAGCATACCCTCAATTATTTCAATCAATGAATAGACTCAATCATAAGTCCTAACAATTGTTGGCACATTCATCTAATCTCTAAATTTGTTTTGCAAAAGTCTATGAAAGAAAAGTATAACTATGTGGCTAAAGTATACTGTGGTTGCATTCTTCATTAGGCTCTCCTTACCTCCTGAGGGGTAACTAACAGTCCTTTCCAGTCTTCAGCTCCTATTAAAAGCATACACCTATAAAGACAGGCAGTGAGTTTACTTAGCCATTGGTTACAGTCCCGCCCACAGAATTAAGCCAACAAGCTGTGGGGCTAAATAGACTTGTGACAGGTTCTGTGCTATCTTGATTGACAACCCCCATGCCGGCTGGGCTGTTTGGTTTGGTAACTACTTCCAGATGTTCTTAGGTCACCTAAAAATGACTGTTGTCTTCTAGCTGGCATGTTGGTGAGATGCTCAGTAACTATGATGAATTATTTGCTACATGTGTGTGGGAAATAAATTCATATACATAATTGAAAATAGATTGTCAATTTAAATGCTTTGTTGTGACAAAGACATGATGAATTGAGCAGAGTAGGGTAGGGTAGATTAAAGCGGTGTCACACTCTACCTTATACACATTGTGAATTTCAAAATTTTCCTTATTCGGGTTCAATAAAAAAAAAGACAATGTCCCAAGGGATAGTAATAAAAACAAAAGGTTTCTCTACATTGCCTGACTGTGTATAGGTTGGTAGATCTAGTCTTTAAGCAGACCCTACTGTGTTCTTAGAGATAGTACGAAAGCTGGCCGAAAGAGTGTAGCTGGCCATGCAAAGGGAGTCAAATGTGCACTATTTCTTGGCCAGCTTTGATACTATCTCTAAGGCACCGTAGGGTCTGCTTGGAGACTAGATAGATCTGAATACCTATATAAACCAACTACCTCCTTGGTTTAGCACAGCCATTTCAACAGTTACTCCATGGTTTGGATTCCAGGGCCAACATGTCCCCAAGGGTAAATTAGGTCATTTGCAGCTCAGTCTGCATCATGTAGCAACTTCCTCCAAACAGCTCATTCAAACTTGTTCTATGGGGAGCCCTGCATGGGGCTATTGTCAATAAATGCACAATTGTTCATTCTTAAATGTCCTTAATGCAGAGTTTTGCTTCCAAAGATCAGCTTGAATTGGAGAATAGAATCCCCCTGCTTCAAGGAACATTCATCAACAGTTCTGGGCCTCCCTTTACAAGTGTACTCGAAAGGCCTTTCAAGCTAGATCATAATTAACAAAATGCTAAACTTTGGGTTGTACCAATTTGCTCCGTCGCCAAGAAAATCGGTAAGCAAGTAGAAAATAAAAGACCAGAAAGAAAGCAGACTTGTGAGTTGTGACAACTGTCTGGGTCGTTTTCAGTACTCAGCCTGTCCCAAATCAGGGAATACCTTGTACAGTAGCTAGAAGCCATTTAATTTGCCAGCATATTTCGTGCAAACATCCGGCGTGTGCAATAATGCGAAGTTACAAAGTTGAGCCATATACTGTATACCTTCCAGCATACTGTGCACATCAAAGATTATGGGTCAGCCCAGAACAGTGTCCTGTCTAGTATTGGGATAGGTTAGACTACCAACACTATGGCAGTAAAGTACATTGTACTGTACTATGTATCCAGAGGGTAGATACGGTTAGATCAGTCTTCAGTGACACTGAGTGACTGACAGTTGATGATCACACCGCAGGTACCGCATGTGTGTGGTGTGCAACTGGATACCAAGAACTTATAACCAGGGCAAGTACCGGGGGTATTTCTCCTTAAAACAAAAAATATTTCCAAGTGACCTTAAAATTTTTTAAATGCAATTACAGTGATTAGACAATGAAAGGATAGAACAAATTTGATTGTATGTCACAACATGTTGTCTCCCAAATCGCAATGCCGGCATTGACAGATTTTAGCGGGCGGGCGTCTCTTTGTGGTGCTGACTCACCTGGGCCCCTCTCGCCAACCTCCCACAGTATCGCTTTCTTTTGCTCCTAATAGCAATTTCATACATGTTGTCAGTATTACGCCTGTACACAGGCAGTTATTGGCCTATTTTTACCGACAGATTTTCGTGCAATTATCCGGCATTGGTGACTTTTCGTCATGCAGATATGCAAACTAACAATGGAGTGAATGATATGGGGAGCCAGTTTGTGATTTAGGGATTCCGTGCAACTGTCCGAATTGTGCGATATAAATGCATGAACACAGACACTGACTTTTGGGCATTTTAAGGTCAGAATATGACAGATTTATCAATAATGCTTAGAGATTAATGTAAGGTAACACATTATTGTGCTACATTGTACATAAAATTTAAGTGCTCAATTAAGCTTCAATGAAAATATGCCAACGTCATTTAAATTTACAGGAATCCAAGGATTTGAATGATAAACAAAACAGCTCGATACATGCCTAACATGAAAAGGTGCATTTGTTCCTATATGACCCTCTTCAATGACTGCAGTAAAATAGCTGAAGACTGCCTGGATGCCACCATGCCATATTGGTTCTGATACTGGGGGGATGAAGTTTCACTCAGCAACAGTCTCAGGCCAAGTAACAATGAGCCCCTGTACTTTTGCAAGAGTTTCTGATCATCAGGGAGATGTTCTAACATTCCAATCTTTGGCTAGGTGACAGCAGGTCATGATCAGCTCAGGGTTAATCCATAGGCTATCAGATCAGTTATGGAGTAGAGTAGAGTTCTGTAGGACCCTGTGTTGGACCATCCTGGGCCTGGGCCCTGCAACACTACTTGTAGTACTGTCCTGGCACCTCAAATACCTGGCCCCATTCATACTTGTAACTGGCTTTGCGTGGCATATTGAAATAAAGAGAAGAGTGTTTGGCTCGAAACCCAGAGATTCCAGGCTCAAATCTGCTGATACATCACTGATCTTGTGCCCTTGGGAAACTGGTGTGTTATGTGGTAAGGCAGTTTACCAGGTTATAATGCAACACAAACAATGATGTTTGAGTAAGGGACATGATTGATGTGGCCAAAGTGTTATAGAAACACTTAACCACCTTATACACTGTATGGACCAATAGGGAAAAAAAAGAGCAAAAATATTTAACTTTCAAAATGTTACATTCCTTACAATTTGAGAAATAAGAGTTTTGTTACAGTAGCATTTCATTATGTCTCTTCCCAGTAACTCAGTCTTTCTATAACACTGACAAAACAAGACCCGTCTCCCTGAGCTTTCAGTTTTGCCCCTCCCACTAATTCTTTCTTTTTGTTTGTAGAGGTAGAAATATATAGAACTTAATAGCAATATAGAGGTATTGCTCTGGGAGCCAAACGAGCCGCGCAGGCGTGGCCCCCTTTCAGTCACACTCAGGAAGCTGCTGCTTGGGGAAACAGGTCTGCAGGCTGGCAACTCTGTTTGGTCATGCTGGACAGGAACCTGTGGAGACACTGGTGTCACCTTTCCAAGGATGAACTGAACTGAGCAATATAGCAAGCCTTGGAAGGCACTAACCATATATATATATATATATATATATATATATATATATATATATATATATAAATGGGTTACTAAGGTATTGCATTGGAAAAGGTAAACGTTAAATCAATTGAAAGTTAGTTGGAGCCCAATCTTGTTCATTTTCATTGTAACTTACTCAAACCATTTAAGGTGAAAAGATAATTCATGAAGTTCAGAATTTTTGGAAGGGATGGGTGCAAATTTTTTTTTAACAGGCAAATTTCTGTCCTAGAACTGAGGGAGTGCGGTCCAAGAGAAATGTACACAGCCCAGAGACAGAAGTGTAAAACTCAGGTGTCCTTTTGGGATTTCAGTTTGACCTTTGTGTGACTCTAACAACCCACAGACTTGGTAACCCAAAAGTTACACATTTTTGTACCATACCATGACCATTTGATTTTAGCTCCTAACACCTAGGGATTCACAGATCCAGGCCACTCTCTCTACAATATTTGAACTGCCAAACAGTCTTTTCCAGTCTATGGCTAAAAGGAAATCACAATATGAATGTCTTTGTCACGACTTTTGCATAGTTGCTTGGCGACACTTTGAACCGATTTTATGTTTAGAATCTAGTCGTTGCCAGAACGAGTGGGAGCTTTTATATCAAGTTGGACTTTGCCGTCACTGTCAGCTCGAGTTCCTTCACTGGATCAAAATTTCCCTCACTGACCAAAGATGGGTCTTTTCCATTCACTTTTTGTAGTGAAAATAGGACGTGGGGTTGGAGGCATACTAGTCAAACAGGCAATCTTACTTTCCTCGGAAACTTTATATAATAGAGCTTCGGACTTGGAGACGCTTTGCTGCACTGAAGAGCTGACTTGAAGAGCGTTCATTCCTACCTGGCCTCTACTCTGCTCATATCAACTGTTGCCAAAATATGTACAAACACCAAAAATGAGCCAGATCCTTACATCTGCTTTGAGTTTTAGCAAAGGGCTTGTAGGTTAGCCAAAGTGAGCACAGTGGGGATAGTCTCACCCAGAGGTCAAGCAAGTAACCTCCAATCTGTGTTTGTGTAGTCCATAGGTAAACAATCCAATGTCCTGTTCACATGGGTGAGACTAATGGGATCAACCATACATCATCAAATTTTAGGTAATAATCATAGGACTTGACAATGTTTCCAAAGAGAACATGATGCACATGATTGTGCAAACTGTAGTCTGCTGACATTTTGATACTACAAAATGTATTTGACCTCTTACCCCTGAAACAGACACAGATGTTTCCCTTGTGGCTCAAGACTGCCAGTACACTGTGGACAGAATCTTACTAACAGTGTACAGATGCCCCTCTCACTGCTTTCAGAGTGGAAAAAATCCTTCACTTGGGACAAATCATAAAGTTGAAGAAATGCATTGAAAAGTCAGAGGATGAAACTATCTTTACCTTTATCACAAAATATACTCTTAAGGTAAAGATAAATAAATCGTTGCCATTACCTACAGGTGCTTAACAATTTCAAAATAATCAAGTTTGTAGATCTACTTAGTTTTGCAAATGAAAGGCTGCACCAATTTAACTATTTGGTTCTTGCACATTTTCAAACAAATATGAAGTGACAGGGCATAAAAAATTGCATAAAGTCTGGGGATATAAGAATGATCAGATTTCTGCTTGAAAAGCACTACCCACTGTACTGTAGCTACGCCTATTTGTTGACATTTATCAAAAGTACAGTGTACATGACCTGTGTACTTCTTGATTGAAAAAATTAACTGCAACGATTAATGTACCCATATTGTATTAAGAACCTTAAAAATAAAACAACTGCATTTAGATCAATTTACTGTCCTGAAATGAACGGCTTTGTAGTAATTCAATCAGATGGTGAAAATTTGCTGAATGGAAGGTGTGGTGAATTTTTTTTTCATTTTTGGAAAAATAGCAGCAGGCTGTGCAAAAAAACTATTGATTAAATTGGTGCGGTCAAAAGAATCAAGAAATGAAATTGCTGTGGTAAAAAAAGCTTAGCTAATTTCTAAGTTCACAAATTAAGAATTCTATGCACAGTTGGGACCGCATGGCGCAATCAACAGCGCGCTGGTCTCAGGCCCAAGAGGTCCTGAGTTCAAATCTGGCGGTCTTGTGCCCTTGGGAAAGGCACTTTACACGACTTTCCTCACTTAACTCAGGTGTGAATGAGAAGCTAGCTGCGGCTAGTGGCAGTGACAGGCCTTTGTGGTGGTGACAGGCCATAGGGGCATGTTCCTGCATGACGCACCTGCCATGACACACGAGTCAGACGCCCGCATGGCGCGTTGGTACACCCGATCCCTCGATCTCGGAAGTTAAGCAACGCGCAGTCCGGATAGTGCTTGGATGGGGGACCAACCGAGGACGTCCGGATTGCTGTAGCCTCACGAAGTTTTCCACGAAATCGTCTTCCGGGAGGGACGTAAAACGGGGGTCCCGTGCTCGAGGAGGTGCCTCGACCACGTTAAACAGCCTCATTACTCGGCGGTTTGGACTTCTACTTCACAGAAGAACATCAACATACTACAAGTAATGCAGAATAAGGCGGGAAGACTTATTCTTGGATCTTACCGCATATCGGTCAGGCAGATGAACAGTGTCTTATCGTGGCAGACGGTTATGGAGAGACTTTACGTTACCAACATGTGTACTTTCCATAAAATACTCTACTTCAACCAACCTTCCACTCTTTACAGTAAACTACATCTCGTATCTCACCAACACACCTACAGCACAAGATCCGCAAAACGCAATGACTTCAAACTACCAAAACCAAAAACAACAGCTGCAACGAAGTCTTTTGTCTACCGGTGCTCAAAATCCTACAACACTCTTCCACAACATATCAGATCATCCGTTCCATCATCCTTCAAACTACTCATCAAAGACAGGCTAAAAAGGACTCAAACATTCTGAACTGGTAGCACATTGAAATTGATGTAAATATGTATATACTATGTAATGTTATGTGTATGTGTACCAATGTAATGTATATGTTTTAATGTATGACCCCAGGAAGAGTAGTGGATGCACATGTGTATTATAAACAATAATACTCATACTTTGGGTACCTACTGGCTGGCAAAATACACCAGATGATTATGATTATTATTATTATGTAGGAGAAACCCCTTGCATCCTTGGTTGGAAGTCCTCCTAGGAGACGGAAACTCCAAATAACAAATCTGCATCTGCTGGGGCCGTCTTACGTGTTGCATACAGTTGCCCCTGTAGGACTTACAGTGTAGTGCGCCAGTTGACAAGAGGGTGGAGAAGGAAGTTCACACCCCTCCTTCACTTTAAAAACTCAAGTGCAGGCCAGGCAGACAGGTCGCCTAACTCACCCTGTCTGCCTACCATTGATCTCTACCATTGTCTTCCGAGACATTCAGATGCCAACAATGCGCATCCAAAGTTATGGTTATTTATTGCAGAGGTCCAGTTTGAAATTTGAATCATAATTTCTTCATCTCCTAGACAAATTTGATCTTGACTCAAGCTACCTTTCCCATTTCTAATCCTAGGCCTGCAACAGGCATTAGCCCCTACACCACCCTGCCCTTGGGGAGAGGGCAGAAATTCAAGCACAGACTGAGAACAGTGTTAATGACATCTGAGCCAGTCTGACCTGACGGGGTCCTTCTTGCAGGGTTATATTGTTGTTTGGGAATTTCAGACAGACTCAAAAGTCCTATTGTCATTATTTTCATGCAGGACTGTATTGGTTAATTTTATCATGTATGACTTTTACTACTCTACTCTACTCTACTCTACTCTACAGTACTCTACTACCTCCAAGAAAAAAATGCTGTGACCCAGAAAACTTTTTTTTTCATGCAGAGCCTGACAGGATACATATACTATGTTCATTGAAGGTATCCATACTATATCAATGTTTACTTTCTAAAAAAAAATCTACTTCTCTTGTACAGAGTAAGATGTAAGATATTAAAGCGAATAGACATGCTACAAAGAAAAAGTGTCTATTATTCAATAAAACTTATTGTTATTAATGGGCAAGTCATTTTTAACACATTTACACATGTCATGCATATTAAAAATACCGTAATGTTATATGAAATAGCTTACACAAGGCCAACATGGTGACCTTCATAGAGAACTAGGGCAATAGACAGGTACAAAGCTTGCTTTTCTAGTCACTGCAGCTGTCCAGATATGTCCAGTATCCCTGATGGGACACAGGCCTGTTGAGGCTTTGGCTGGGTCTGGGATTAAACATTACATGCCTGTCAGTCAACTGCCACCAGCCATGTCTCAGGACCAGTGCATGTGGCAAGCTTCAATCTAGGTGGCATGTCGCTGATCTGAGTCAGGAAAGGATGTGCAATTCAGAATCTCTGAACTTTGTAGTCTCCATTGGGTAACAACTTACTAACAAGGGTCATAGTCTTATACATACAATGTCATTCATATTGTATATGTCTACAAATATTGCTGGAATCAGGTGTAATTGTCAGTGGGTTTTATGCTACATTTTTATGTTTCAGCACACTATTCTGCTGAGGGGCACATAGAATCTATAATTTGTCAATATCTGTCTGCAATTACAGCAATCAATTTGAGAAAGCCATATAGAGGCATTAATTTTCCAGTGCTCCACATTCCATTGCATTGAAAGTTTGTAGAGGCCATTCCCACTACAATAGTCATTAGGAGGGTATGGTATCAGGGTATTGGCTCTTGTTGTGACAAGCTACAATGTAAGTGGGTGCCCCCAATGAGTTGAAGTAACTTGGTGGGTGGAGACATGACAAATCAATTCTCAACTCAAGCCTAGCAGCTTTGACTACTGTATTACACCTTCCAGGACACTGTGAGTTGGTGTGTCTACAGTTCAGTTCAAACTGCTACATTCAGGTGGTATCTGCAACTTACCCTGTCTGTAGTCATGTTAAATGAAGTTCATATGGCTAGGTAACTGGCTTGTTATGAACCAGTTTAGAGATTTCACTGCTACTTATTATAGTGCTAGAGCTTGTAGCTGGCCTGTTGAGTTTGTGCCGCACCAACCTGTTGAAAGTTCCCCCAGCCTATGCTAGTCAACTGGGTGGGTGGGCTACACTGCCAGCAGCATAGAGATAGTGACAGGCTCCTGATGCTATGGTGCCAGGGAAAAATTGTTTACAAATCGTCCTAGGTTTCTCCTTTTCTTTTCAACTTGTTGCCATGTTGGAAACGTCTGCAAAATATGCTTATTTGCCCTTTCATTTGTCCAATGAAATTCTTGCTACAGTTTGTATAAGCATATCCTGTCCTAATATGTTTTCCCAACACTCTACAGAAACATACAATGATACAGTATGTTTCTGTATATTTCTGCGAGTGTGATGATACAATTCAAATGTTGGTCAGAAGTGTGTCCCGACAGAGGATGGACTGAAGTTTTGCCGACTTTAAACATCAAATCATTATTGAAGTATCACATGAAGCCAGGATACCTAGCATTATAAGCACATTGGAGTGGATCATCACCATATTGCTGCTCTGTGTAATCACAGTTGAACGTTACTCTACAAAATTACCTGTTCTTAATCTTGTTTATTATATAGCAATTGAAAACTGCTACTAGTCGCTCCCCGCAAGAGGCACTAAGCACTGTTAGCATACGACCGCACCACTCAGAACACAGGACTGTGTACCATCCCTCCAATAGGGCATCAAATGGAGGTCCCGTGTTTTAGGAGAGCCACACCTCGAGCACCGTGATTTAAGAACCACCACATTTATGAAAAAGAGTCAACCCAGTTTCATTGAAAATGCCTTCACATAAAGCTTGATATCTAGGTCATCAGACAAAAATTGCATCACCATGTCAGCCTTTGCTGGACGACCAACAATTACACCTCACCTGGCTTTTTAGGAAATTTAAAAAATCTCTACACAGTTAAAATGATTATCAAGCCATAGAAAGAAAAGCACATAATTCAGGCATATTACCCTTACACGAATCCTGACCAGATTGGAACAGATAACAGCCTGGCTGAAATTTCCATTTTACATTTCATGCACAAGCAGTCACCAGTTCTGAATTATTATGTAGCATGTTTCCTGTCAAATCTATAACATTGGAAGTGTGAGTTACAAAATTGTTATATGATCATAGTTTTGTTGACCTGCATTTAGCCCCTTCAGGATATATATAAAGATACACTAAATGACTTGGCTAATGTAGCAGGTCTCAGTTTTTACAAATTAAGAAATTTTGATATAATTTCTGAATTTCTGAAACCTTAGTGTCCATTCATTAGTTCTAAACACATAAGCACCAGGCTGTTCACACCAGGACAAATGCACATTTGAATATTATTCTGTAGCCAAGTATTTACCAAAACCAGTAATTTGTATACGAAGTGTTGCCTTTTTTGTTTTAGTTCAGACCTTCAGATTTCTGCAGAAGTCTGCGTTATGGCTGCAGAATTCTGTGCATCTATTGCACAGAATTCTGCAGAATGTATAGCCTATAACCAGGATTTTGTTTTGCTTGGGGGTACTTGTAAATTTTTTGGAGTAGTGAGTGCTGCAGACTCTATGGCAATGAGTCCGGGTTTGAAAATTCAACCCTCTGAAATAGCTTTTTTTTTTCATTTATGAGAAAAAAATTAAGACTGTCAACAGTAGTCCTTTCAAGAGAGGATCCATTTATTCTTTTTGGGTTCGGAACTTCATCTGAGTGTTGGGTGGGGATTTGTTCACCCCGGGGCCTGCCTACAGGCATGTATTTTGAAATGAATTTTGGGATACAATAACTGAATAAGCTATGGCCATTCAGAAGTTCAAAGTATACAAGCCTTACACTATACACACAAGTACAACACAACTTTATGCATTTCTCTGCAGCCAGCATTCTCCAATAAACTGATCCAATAACTCTGCCATCACCATGCATGAATACTTGAATTAAAATGCAAAATTTTAATTCAAGTTGTTGTGCTATCATTCACACAGCTAATTGTGATGCACAGTCAGGATCAGTCTCTTTCAGTTAGGTACACGTACATAGTATATTTTACCCTTGGTTGTTCTTTCAAATTTCTGCAGAATTCTGCATGTGGCCACAGAATTCTGTGCCCAGGACACAGAATTCTGCATGTGGCCACAGAATTCTGCATTATGGGCACAGAATTCTGCGCAGAATTCTGTGTCTGCCTGCAGAATTCTGTGCCTATCGCAGAATTCTGCACAGAATTCTGCAGAATTCTGCAGATTTGACAAGTCCCTGGAGACCAATCGATGTTACCTACATATCTTTTATGACCATGTTTGTCATATCTAGAAATATCAAGGGTGTTGGTTCAAAGTAGAAGGAGAACTGTGATGCCGTCCGGAATTAGAGTGTCTGTCCGGAATTAAAGTGTCACCTGTTTTGGTTATTTTGAAGCTACTTAGTATGATCTACAGTGCAGTTGAAAACTTTTTTTAATTTTTGGAAATGGCCGAAAATTGATATACGTGCGGATGTCATCCATATAATCAAATGAACATGGCCTAGTGTCAAGCATTAGGATGGAGCAATAGCTTTTCAAAACCTGTAAAAACATTTCAAACATACACACAGGTGGAAAGACAGAAGGGAAGAGGAAAGACAAAAGTTTGTGTAAGTAACAAATCTGATATCAAGCTATTTGATGGCAAATTCTATGGGCAGAATATTGCTTCATACATACTGCAAAATCAGTGGAGCCCATTATGCAAAATACAAGGGGCATTCAAAAAGTACTTGAGACCGTTGGTTTTATTATAGGCTCATTTTGTCATGGAATGAGTTGATATTTGGCATCAAGGTAAAAGCATTTATCCTCTAACTTGTGATTGGAATATCTTAATCTGTTGTTCAGGTTTTTATGAGTGACTTAACAGCAAACTGCTATTGGCGAAGTTTGAATGGATGCAATTTGATTTTCATATGTCACAAAATGTATTCTAAAGGGCACCCGTCCCATTCCTTTTCAATGCGGAAAAAATTATTGAACTTACTGTCACAATTTTAGATAGAAAAGTCATGTTTTGTCTGGTGTCTTATTTCCTGTGCAAGTCAGTAACTCATATGAATAGAAAGTGAAAGTTTGTACAATAGAACAGCGCACAAAAATGTGACTCCATTTCCATGGAAGGTACTGCAGGTTATCTTATTTCACCTGGGTCATTTTGATTTAAGCTCAATTGCTTGGGGAATGGAGGAAAACACCATAAATTTGAAAATTTTTCCGGTGCAAATTATGTTCAAGATCGGGAGAAGGGGTGCATACTTTATTTGTTTTTTTGCATTCCACATTTCAGGCCCGCAAATATGTCTTCCAATCGCCAAAAATAGTGGTGTGTACTTTAATCGAGGAAATACGATTGGAAATCATCGGTATAGAGCATCTGATGAAACATTTTTGTGCTATGAATCGCCAAGATACTGTCTTACACTGCCCATCCATTCCAGACACCACACCATGTTCTACAAAAAGCACAAGTGTATACAGCATATGAACTCACCGAGTCGTACAGCTTGCGCTGACGCGGCCATGTCCCAGTGGGTGGGGGGCCCGGTTCACCCCCCGCCTGTTCCTCCAGCATGCTGCGTGGCCCCCGTATGTGGGAGTACTTGGTCTCTACTATCTCTTCTCCACCCTTCCTGTCTCTTTGTCTCTCCATCTCTTCTGTTAGTCTGTTGCTATCCACAGGGCCTAAAATATAAAATGTTAAAGGTATCTACGTAATAGTTACAACATTTCAGGCTCCTCTATGGGAAAATAGGGTTGCTCCACTCACAAGGAGGTTCCTTTTAACACCTGAGGCAAAGCAAACATTTTGAACCTGAGGATTTCTGATCATGAACTGTTTGATAGTTTGCTACATGTATTTTCTAAGGATTAGAAGCTGTTTTTGTTAAGTTAGCCCATGTTATTTTCGGAACTGTTAACCGTATAGACTTCAAATTATTTTGTTTAGTTTGATGACCCCGGCGTCCTGTTTTCTGGTCTGTTAACCTATTTTCTGAGCTGTTTTTTGTAGAGAGATTCAAACAGACATATTTGTAGATAGAAATTATTGAATTCTTTATTTAGTTTCATGACATTGCGTCTTTGTGTCCTAATCCTCTAAATTCTCTCGGCAATTACTTTGCACAGTGTCATTGACACTGGTTTTAATTAGCCGACCTTGATAAGCCTCCTCCCAAAACCTTAATGACAAACTGCAAGTTGGAGACTGCAAATTAGGAGGAGAACAATGCAATATAAACACACACGATATCAGTTACTGTACTTACTGGTTCTCATGGTCAGCGCTTCATCGTCACTAACGGACATTCGGGACGATGGGACGTCACGCTCACTACTGGAGTCCCGTCCGACCGTGCTGAGATCCTGTGTGCTCAGCCCCCGTATCAAACGTTCTGTTATTGTCTGCTGACCCTGGAATATACAGACAGGTGAAGGCAAACCATGGAAACAAAACATTTCCTTTCCCTCTTTCGAACTCCAAAAATGGAGCTTAGATAGGACAGACTTCCAATGACAAAAGGGAGGGTATGAAATGCAGACAAAAAAAGACAAAGGAAAAATCAATGTTTCCTCCTTCCTAACTTTAAAAGAATAGCAACAGAACAGCTTTGGAAGCAATTGGAGAAAAAAAACATATGGCACTTTGGAAAGGTGCCTTAGTTAGTCCAAAGAATTTTGAAGGCAGGGTTGGACAAGTCCACTAGCCCTATTGTCCCGGGCAAGTGAAAGTGCTGTTCGGGCAAGCGCATGACCTACACCACTTGCCCGATCGGGCAAGTAAGATTTTTGCATTGATTGAGTGAAATTTTGATAATAACTTGTTACTTTTTACTATCATGACCTCAAGCAATAGTCAACAGAGAATTCCATTGCTGGAAGTGAAAATTCATATACTAGTATTAGTTATAACAGTGACATTTGAATTTTGGGCAAGTAAAAAATTGGTTCGGGCAAGTTAATTTTTTATGTGCTTGCCCGATAGGACAAGTGAATTTTAGAAAACTTGTCCAACCCTGGAAGGGTTAGTAAGATCTGTGCTACAGGTCAAAGGATGCCACTGTTCAGCACATGGCAGACTACCCCATGCAAACTGAAACACAAGAAGCAATAGAATCAATGGCAAGAGCATACATTTTCATCCAAGTGCTGTGATGAAGAGTCCCAAGAAAAGGCAGATTTGAGCAATTCTGGATTCCGTGTCCAAGCTACTTTGGTCAGAAAGAAAGGAAGGAGGAGGATCTGAAAGGGGGAACAGAAATGCCAAATCAACTTATTTCATGCATGTTGGATATAGAAAGAAAACTGCCAAACAGGGAGCATTGAAAGTTGCACCGAAGCCTTGACATCCTGAACATACCAAGTTTCATACCAAGAACATATATAACATTACTGAAGAACAATGGTTACTGATCCCCAAGGAAAGCAACCACAAATCATTGCAAAGCAACTAAAAAGACAACATTTCAGAAAACTGTTAGGTGTTGTCTCATTGGATTTGTCAGATTGCCATCTTCAGGTGCCCACATAGTCCACAATCTGACAAAACAGATGGGGCAACACCTGTGCATAGTGGTGCGTACCGGTTCGCCGAACCGGACTTGGACTTGCTATAACTTTCGGTTCAAGTCCGGTTAAAACCGGAACGTCGAAAAACGGTTTTCTAGAAAACCGGAAATCTCATTATTGTTGTATACTAGTATCATCTAAAACAACGATAGATACCTATGTAACTTAATTAATCGCAGCCAACGGGCCAGAAAATAACATATTTCTGCGAAAATAAATTGTCCTACCGCCATGAGCGGGCCAAGCACATGGTCGCGCCACAGGAACCTTCTTTCAAAATCCAGCAACGCGGCAAAAATGACAGGTTCTGTTTAGCAATATTACCCATGAAAATAACGTATGTGGATTTATTTATCTCCTGGTATGGGTTTTAAGCCCCATATTTTCTGAAAATGAAGAAAATTTCCGAGATAAACAAGCTAAAACAAATCTCCGGCGACTGTTGACATTTGCCGCTTGCCAGGATACTTCACTGAAAGCATGGGTGAGCAGCCTGTTAAAAAGAAACACCCACACGTTTTATTTAAGAAAAGTTTTAAGTTCATCAACTTATTTTATACCTCTTCCCTTTATCTCTGTAACAAATAAATTTACAATTAATTTGGAAGGTTGAATGTAGAGTATAAAAACACCGCACACATCATTTCTACCAGCGTTCCCGCCAGGTTCTTGAAAGTATGCGTCCAAATATTTGGGAGGGGCGTAATGAGCGCCGGAGGCGCGAGACGAGCGCCGCAGGCGCTCGCATTCTAGGGGGTCCGGGGGCATGCTCCCCCGGGAAAATTTGGATTTTCAAACTCTCTAAAACACAATTTCCTTCAATTTGAGAGGAAAATCATGCGCTTGACATTGGCTGTCGGTTGCCTTTTTTAATTTACTCCCGATATTCAGTAATCAACGACCGCCCTCTCGAACCCCAAAAATACGTTATATAAAAAAAAAAACTACAAGCACAGGGAATCAGCCTTCCGTGATCTGGCCCGGGTATAATTTGTCCAGACATGAAAATTTTGGATTTTTGATGGTTCGCAACAGGGCTCTAGCCAGTTCGTCATCCCATGGAAAAATTCTGCCAATTTTTTTCGTCATTGAATAAAAAAATGTCTACCTCGTGCGATCGATGTTGCGCCCTCCCGCATCAAATAGTTTTCCGAGACGATAAAATAACGACGCCATCACACTTTGCGTGTTGTTCTATTTTTCCCGATGATTTTACTCAAATTTTTTGAATCGGTGGGGTTTTTCAAGGCCGCGCCGTCATTTTCCACGAGCGTGCATTTGTTTTCTGCGACCTCAGGTAACCCCGTTTTCGGCGTGAAATCTTTGTCTGGATTTCTTTTTAAATAGACCAAGAACGTTATACATTACTCGAAGGAGGACGATCTGCTGCCTCTTTGGCAGTGATCAGTGCCGGTGTAGCATTGAAGCAGTAGCCAGAAATACGTCCCAACGTGCTGGGCGCTGCGATCGACGGTCCGTCTGGGAAGGGGGGCGTGCCGCGCCATGTGCCACGGAGGCCAACGCCAGTGCACAGCCGACTCGATAGACGCTTGACAACAATATTGCGGCCCCATTTCTGCCACAAATTTTTGAAACAAAAGAAATTTTTGAAATAAGAAATAATTGGTTATAAAGATGATCGGATTTGGACCTGGTGGCCAATCTTGACTGTTTGGCGCAGGGCGGCCTGTTGTCAAAGATACCGACTGCCAATCAACTTCCCACGGCGTGAGAACATTTGTTGAGATGTGCAACACTCGCGCAGAACAGTATTGCCCGCAAATCTTTAACAAATACGTGAAAATGAGGACAAGTAAGTATCATGTTAAAATCAGAATATAAAATCTGCATAAGATTTCTTTCAGTGTTAAAGAATCCTGTCAGATGTATTCACGGACTACAAAAAATTACATTGCGCAACGGACAGCTCAGACTGGCGCGTGGCAGGGTGTGTCGCACGTGGGTCCGCTAGTTGTAAAACGTGCCGCGCTCCGCCCCATGCCCAGACTACTGGGATGACCGGAAAGTGAACAATTTGAAGTATGAATTGTAAAGGTAGGATTCCTTCTTATAAAGACAGATTTTTTAAAGATTCCAGATACATTTTGTACACTGGTGGTACAGGTCAGCCTTTCTTTCAGATTTTTTTTATGGACGCATTCAGCCGAGCCGAGTGCGTCTTTCCAGAAAAAAATGCGTCCAAAGACGTAAAGACGTATGCCTGGCGGGAACGCTGATTTCTACCCGCATTATAGTAGGCTATGCCATTGACCCCTATGACCTTGCAAGCGCCATTTCTTTCGGGCCGTCAAAAAAACAAAAAACAAGCGGAAAAGGTCAACTTTTGCCGTGATTTCCCGATAGTTATCATTGAAAATCGATGTTTCTACACCTTTGAAAGTGATGCAGTCATCTTTGGCAATATTTTGATAGCGTGCGGCCCGGTCGAGTAGTGGTTGCGGGCGCCGGATACGCAAATTATGGGTCGCCTGGAGCAAGTCGCTTTATGCTTGTGTTTATATGGGAAAATTAGCGACCATAAAAAACCGGACTTATAAGTCCGGACCTGAACCGGAATCTTTGGACTCGAGTCCGGACCTGAACCGGAATGTGAGCTTCGGTACGCACCACAACCTGTGCAGCATAAAAAAAACAACACATGAACTTCTTAGTAATCTTACTTTGATAGCTGTCTTAGCAACAGCAGTTGCAGCCATGTTCAGTCCACTCTTTCCCATCTTCACCATTGTTTCATAACTCCTTTCGCTGGCCTGTGCTATGTACTCATCAATCTCCTGCAAGTGGCAAAAATATGTATTGTAAGTAAGACACCTTAATAGTTACAGTAGATATTGAAATATTCACTGTATTTTCAAGTATACTATGATCTTTTCAACTGCGAACCCTGAAGATACCACTTTCAATTCAACTGCTAAAGCACTTTTAAAACTTTTAAAGATGGATGTGGAAGTTAGCCCACATCTGTTAGCCTAAAACCATTGTGGGCTCCTGGCTTATGGAAGGCAAAATTATTGACGTAGCATGACCAGTATTTATACATAATGTATATCAAGTCTGGCAAAACAATGTTTGCCTCATTACAGCTCTGATGGTCTCAGATTGCCCATCGGAACACCCCCCAACATTTTACATTATGGAATTAGAGTATTTCCTCATTGATTATACAAATGAGGTCTTCATCTGCTTAAAAAAAATACAAGTGATACAAAATTCAAAAGGTACATAATATGTTTTACTATTTAGAAAAAAAGTACAGCATACCTTTTCTCTCTTGGACAATGCTGGGTGTACAAACTTTCGGTAAATAAAACTGGACCCCTTGGTGTATGGAGACAACAGCCACACCACAAACACAATCTTCACCTCGTAGTAAAATGGGACCCTAGAAAAGACACATGGTACAGGAGAAATTCGTGGTGACAAAGAACTTCTGTTTATTTCATGTTGAAAAGAACATTTAGCTAATAGGCTCAAAAAAAGGCAGAGACCAAATAGAATATTGAGAATTTGAATTAGTGCATCGCTAACATAACTCCTCTCCATCTATCTATCTATATATATGTCACAGTATAATTTCATTAATCAAGCATGCAGCTTGATAAAACTATACATGGCCACATTCACAACTTTTAACTTCCCCTCATCTCCCAAATATACATACTACCTACCTAACGTTACCTACCTAGTCCCTAATTAACATACAGACAGGTTTATTTTTTCTGGCCCCAAGTTCCAACTGGACAAATTTTACAAAATTTAACAACCAACCATTGGTTGATCTCATTATGATGCTACAACGGACACATTGTTATTGGTAGAATACAGAATACCTCAATGATATCCGAAATGCACTTTTCATGTAAGCAACTTTCACTATCTGTATCTGTAGTTATTCATTGATGCTGTTGGTTCTGACAACAAACTAAGAACATTGATGTGGCCTTAATAATGAAAACATGGTATTCGCACACTTACCATGATATGAAGACGTCTGCAAAAGTCTCCATGCATGTAAATAAGGCAAAAACAATCCAGTACATCATCCATTTCACCTGCGGGGAAAAGACAGGCCAGGATTAACCCACATAATCGTCCTATTCTTTTATGCATTACATTGCAACACCGCCTAGCTATCTGCATAAGCACTGCAGCGGATAAAGCTAGCTTGATATATTGATTGAGTGCAAAATGCAGTTACCACTACAGTTTAGAGTGGGAGCTTCCCCTGAAACAGAAAGAAACAGTTGGGAAATAATAAGTGCAAAGTACAACATTTATGTAGAAATCAATGTACTGGCATTAGCAGTTCAACCACATGATAGCAGCTTAAACAATAACACAGTGGCTCCAGCATTTGCATTGTTTATTTTGTATGTCAATGGTTTGAACTTTGATGGAGGTGGGTGGAACAGGTATTGATCTATCATCAGTAATATGTAAAAAAATACAAGAGTGCAGCTCCGGCCTGCATGTTCCAACTCTGGCCTGCATATATATACACAGGGCTCCAAATACTTTTTTCCGCATACCTGCACTGGTGCTGGTAACATAGAAAATAACCTGTACCAGACAAATTTTACCTGCACCACTCTGAATTTAGGAATTATGAATCATACTAAAACATCAAAAACTATTGCAAATTTTATATTTTATAAGTGGTCAATATAAACAGTCAATGCAGCTAATAACAATCTATATACACCTACACCGTAGGACATTCATGTATAAAACCCAGTACATAGACCAGTGCAGGTTAGGTGCAGGTAGACACCAGAAATACCTGCACAGCTCCAATTTTACCTGCGCTAGCCTGCATATGGAGGTGGCATTTCGAGCCCTGATACATATATGATATAGTGGAAGACGAAACACATTTTATTACTTCTGTGTAATGGAAGTATTGTTTTGGCCATACTGTTTTTACTCTGAAGGCAATGTGGGGATACATCTCAGGAACTGCTGAAGTGAAAGGATTGGAATGTTTTTGGTAGGTGAGTAGGTAGGTGTTTGGTGATGGTGCAGGTCAATTTTGGGCCCCCTGTTGGTTGACCTTGGTATTTCAGCAGCAGTGTAAGGGCATCTAGTGGTAGAATTTCTTGTTTTCTTAAGAAAAGTGTGTCCAGATGATGCCATGACGCATGCCTGGCTAAAAAAGCCTGCACCCATCTCAGGAAGATCTGATTATTGCACATGCACCCAGTATTTCAAGTCCTGGATGGGATGAGTTGCTATTGCGTGATGGGCGAGTCATAGACCAGAAGTAATCACTCTAATGAAAGGTGGTGACTGATGGATCCAGACACACTTTCCCTCAGGCCCATCTAATCATGGCAGTGGCAAACTGCCAGACAAGTCATCAGGCCAGGCATGTCCAGGGTACCTTCTGACACTGAACAACTAGGGGCTGCAATCGAGGCAGCCTTGCCTGAAACATGCTCGAAATTCGCTGGTGGCAGAGCATTTTAGTTCACGTTAGACCAGCCTCAATAATACTCTGCAAGCAGAGGTTAGGCTCCAGCTGTTTTTTTAACGTTTTTTAGTCGTTTTTATCGGGCTTTTCTATTTTGTATTTTATCTTGCTGTGTCAAAACCTACAGGTAACTGACACAGCAAGACAAAATACAAAATATAAAAGCCTGATAAAAACGACTAAAAAAACGCAAAACACTTTGGTATAAAAGTGGTACTATACTACTCTCACCTCTCAAATAAACGTACCGGTACGTTTATTTTTTTCCGCCTCAAAATCCACCCGGTACGTCCTTATTTTAGACGGTACGTTTATTTTTTTTTTCAAATTGGGGCTTTCTTTACTAACCAGGGACCCCAAAAATATTGAAAGTTTGGTATTTTCTGCCCATATTTCCGCTGTATTTTTGCTTAATATTCACTATTTTTCGGACGAGGCATCGCGGATTTCCCTGCCGCTAGCGCTATGACCCAAACCAAGGAGGTTGAAACCTCCTTGCCCAAACATAACTAGGGATGCGTACCGGTACGCAGGACCAGTTCTGGACTTGCAAAAACGTTTTGGTTCAGGTCCAAAAATAGCGGAACACAAGTGATTCGGTACTGGACTCGTAAAAAAATATATCCTTTTCGTTTAAGACCATCTTTAACCTTCCAAAAATCTTGAAATGTTGCGCTGAACAAAGACGAAAACATCGAGGTCACATGCTACACACACAGTCGCTTACTTCCGTAAATTCTCTATCAAAACACAGAAATGAACCACCAAACAAACAAATTAAAAAGTTACCAATACTTTTCCACTATTTTTCACCCGTAGTCAACTTGTTTTAATGTTCCAGCAACGAAAAAATCATTCCAAAACAAAGCATAGCGTTCAATCGGCTCGAAAAGATCCGCCATGTTGGATTCATCAACTCACGCCGAATCTCGCGGTAATGCGCGAGAGAATCATATATTTTCTGCAGTACCCGTATTTCTCGATAGGGGGCAGTGTCTATGACCTTGGTTTCTGCAACATTGAAAATAGCACAAGTGGTGAATAAG
>NC_049982.1:33397769-33409130 GCF_000003815.2 Branchiostoma floridae
GGCAAAGCCACCGCCAGCGCCAGACGGCAGGCAGCTGCTGCTGCAGGCGACTCTACAGGTCGCTAGTTAAGATGATTGTCCGGGGGGTATTTTATCCCAGGTGGTACTTCTATTTGAGAGGTGAGAGTACATATACAAAGGGTAGATACGGTTAGATCAGTACCATGCCAGGACTGTCAAAGTAAAAAATGGACAATTTTGTCAGTTTGTCGTACCCTTTGCAACTTGCGGGTTTTCCATTACAGGACTACAGTACAGTACCTTGAATACATTAATGTTTGCTAGAATGGCGGTATGACGAACTCAAAACCACCTCAAATGCCGCATTACCCCATTACTGTGAAATTAATTCTCCGTGAACCTAAAAGCATTTACAGTATTGTAGTTGGGTGATGTGACAACAGTTTAACTGTTACTGTTCGCATCTGTATCTCTATGTGCCCTTTGCTGCATTCGTATGTAGTTTGGCATGTCGTCTGCTCCTACTCCTAGTTGCCATTGTTTTCTTTTCCATGACAGCTGTTTGGACAAGTAATATAATATTCTTACATTATAGAAACCCCCAAGTTGAAGGTGTCTTATTTGCATAATTGATACATAAATACTATAATCCAAAAGTGGTAAATGATGGTCATTTCATTCTTGTGACATTTGTAAATTAAGTAAAGTTGAAAAATATATTTCTTAAGGGCCTCATTTACATAATTTATGAAAATAGACTTTCATACTTTGATGAACAACTTCTTTTTGTCTGGGTCTTTTTGTCTCCACACCTATGAATTCTAGTCTGTGTAACACAAACTCCGCTGTCCAGGGCTGTAACTGGCCCCTCCCCGCGGGCCGGCGGATGTTGGGCGGGCTGCTATAAGCGAGATTTAATCAGGCTACTATGAATTCGGACCTAGAATTTGTTGATAGTTAAAGGGGCATTCCACTCCAGAAGGGAGTATTGTTTTCCAATAGATAATGTGTCAATGAATACATAATCAGCCGAATTTTGTGGAATTTACCTTGGGATGAATTACATGATGTGTGTTTTATAAAACAATAATGACACTCACTAAACCCATGCAGACCCTACCCATGCATTCCCTATACGCATAGACACTTTGTTTATCGTACATATTTTCGGAATAAATGAGGTACGCTAAGCACACCGAGAAGGCAAATTGCTCATAAGATAGCAAAGTATACAAGAACAAGACGAGATTTCTTAGCGAACCTGAAATTAGTTTTGGAACCTTACCTAAAAGTTTTGCATTGTATTCAGCCATAGGATTAATTCAATTGGAGGGTACTAGGGGAGTTTAGTAGCACATTGAATGCTTTTGAGGCATGTGGAGCAACTGGGCTTATCATATAATGTGAAGTAGTATGCAGTTATCACTTCCTAAAATTGATATCTATCGGAATATAACACTCCCGTGTGGAGTGGAATGCCCCTTTAAAAACCATAATTGCTTCACTGAGTGAAACCAGGATCAGTCTACACCAAGGAAACTGTCAGCTATGACTATGTTCAAGGTCAAGAAGTATCAAGGTCAATCTTGATAAATTTATCTAGATTGAGTAGAGCTGAATTTTAGGTACAGGTACAGGGGTTTAGGTCCAGGTCCAGACCTTTACCTGTACCCAAACAAGTTAATCAATCATTTGTAAGCTATAAATGTAGCCAACTGTCTTTTTGGAAATTGTCATCTTTGTATGAGGATATTTGAACCTCAAAACAAAGTTTTCTTAATTTTCAACTGCAAGATTATCACAATTGTCATCTTTGATTTGGAATTTCACTTATCTTTAGTCTCAAAAAGTCATGTTCAATAGTGATTTAGTTTGTTTAGGTACAGGTACAGGTATACACAGTTGTTTAGGTCCGGACCTGTACCTAAACAATTTTACAGGTACAGGTACGGGTATTTAGGTACACAGCCCTAAGATTGAGTGTGCCTCATTTCAAAGATCATCATGATGCTATTTATGACTTGAGAAACACATGACGTCTTGCTTTTATTGTCTTTTCATACATTTTCATAAGATATCATATGCTGATTGACACATTTCATATATTGTACTGAATAGTGACACATTTCTTAATTTCCTTATGTCCAGCCATCATCATCATCATCATCATCATTATGTCCAGTTGTCTGACAATGCTATCAGAGAGGCTATGATGTGATGAGTGACTTAAAACAGGTGGGGCTGATTTGCCAGTAGCTATGTGGCACATTGCCAAGATAAGGGGACCAATTTAGACTTTCCAATTTGGATGGTTTCTACCTTAGAAAGGGTCAAGTGTTGTTCTTGGGTAACTACTGCTTTTAACAGTGCCAGTCTTTATACAAGTGGATTTTAGTGGCTGTTCCTTATTGAGAAGGCATATTATATATATGGTAGATATACATATTATGGTAAAATATTTTAACTTGCTGCAGACAAGGAGGTTAAAAAAAACAAAGGAGAGAGTTCCTATTGTTCCCATCTTTGCCGCACGCATGAATCATATCGAAGTGCTAATTACCCCAATCTGCATCGTGCCAGGCTAGCGTGTTTACGATCAGTTTCAACATCACTCGTCCAGGAAACGTCGATTTGGGGTCGGGATTTCAGCGATTTTGAGGATGATTATGTGGGCGAAGCCACATTTAGTTTTTCCTCAGATATTTGCATATTCCACCCGGAAAACAGGAAAAATGGAAGCTGTAAATATGTACTCCACGTTTCAAGCTTTTTGATTGGCTTAGAGTCGCACTTTCTCGGTTGTGAGTCAGAGGTGAATCTATCAACGCACAGAACACAATCGGCATCAAGTTTGATAACAGCCAATCAGAACTCAGAAAAATGGAAGCTGTAAACATATACTCCGCGTTAGCAGCTTTTTGATTGGAATATTAGTCGCGGACTGTCTGGGTGTACGTGAGAGGTGAACCAATCAACGCACAGAACACAAAATGGCATTCGGCATGCAGTGTGACAATAGCAGCCAGTGAGACGTCATGCGACAGTAAATCAGCCATGCGTTCGACCGATCAGACGCTCAAGGAAGAAGTTGCCCGCCACGGAATGAACGAGATCGATAAATTTCCATACAAAAACATTATCTTCAGAAAATTGGACCTTGGAATCTTGCAAATTCATCGGTGAACGGACGTATTCAAGCTACGCAATACATTTGTAACGGCGGTTATATTTCTTGAAACGTGCATCTGGAACATGTTGTACCACTGGCTCAGTGGTATTATTCACGCGTGGGAAACCAACGCTCCGGGATCGAATCCGTGGATTTATAAAATTTTGCATTTTTTTTTTTTTGCTGTATTTTCGCGAAAATGTCGCCTTTCTTGTTGCTTCTTTTCTTGCGATTTTTGCTTTCTTTTCCCTTCGCCCACATCCAGCATTTTTTTTTAAAATGTTGCTTTTCTAGTTTTCATTAGATACAGCGCTAATATTTTACTAAAGAAACAGATATCAATAGTGACAATACTTTGCAGGAGGCAAGTGGGAACAGAGTTGGCCATGGAAATGTGTGTAACAACAGTATTAGTCACACGGTGTAGGAGAACGCTGGGTCGACTTAGCCTCGGCAAAGAAACTTTGGAGCTATTTGTAAGAAGCTTGAGAAACGCTATGGAACTTTATTTTCAAGTCTGTAAAATCTAGTCATCATGTAACTGAGTAAAAAAAGTGCATTCCTCGTGAGGTGAAAATTCCCTCAATACCAACAAAATAAATTTCCCCGGGAATATTATCTTGCTTCCCATCATTGCCATGAACATCCACGGAGCCCTCAGTCAGAGTACAAAATTCATGCATCACGAACAGCAAAAATTGATCGCGAACAGCAACAACAAATACTTATTTGGCACACCCAAGTCCTCTACTATCGTGGAAAAAAGTCTGTCTTGCGGGCAAATGTAATAATTTTTAATTGATACATGAAGTAGTGAATATTGTTCATTGATCTCGGCGCATGACGTCATGGCTGGGCTCATCTGATTGGCTGACACGTCAGGGCTCATCAGAAATGGCGGGAAACCCCGTGGCCATGATGGTCATCAAAGACGCGCCGCCGGAGGGCGGAAACAATGGGCCCCGCGGGTCTGAACAATAGCGCGCAGCGGAGTGTTAATGGGGAACTATATATATATATCGTTTTCTATATAGAAGAAGAAGCTGACAACCATTATTCTGCACATTTAACAGCTCCCAAAGGAACATATAAAAGCAAAAAATCTAAAAGCCAAGAATATTTCGATTGCATGGACTATAAGTCTAAATATAGACTACATACTGGAACAAATCGTTGCGTGACAAAAAGAAAACAGTATCGACAAAATGTCAAAAAACAAAATCAAACAGCTTTTGTACCAATCTCCCAGGTAGACAGCCCAGGTAGACAGCTCAGCCTTTTCCGTAAACCCAAACATAAAAGCCTTGTCACTTTTACACAGCATACATTTCCCCCTAAATAGCCCCCAAACAAATCAAACTGCCAACTGGAGGGAGACCTTGTTTTGAGTGGGAACATTGACCCATGCATACAAATCAGGGTGTCTGTCTGTAAACATGGCCATGGCCCAAGGTCACTCACAGGGTCATGACTGTCATTTCTCAAACCAATAAAATACATCAGACATGTGTTATACACTTTTAATTGATATAATTTTGCGGAAGGGAGAAATGGAGTGTACGTAGTAGTTCTTAGTTCGCAATAGCGCTATAGCCACACACAGTACAAAATAAGTAACCCTGGTTAGGACAGGAAACCAATTCTACTATCCACCGTCAGGGCTTGATATACTTTTTTCTGCATACCTGCATGTAACATTGAAAATTACCTGCACCAGACAAATTTTACCTGCACCACTCTGAATTTAGAAAGTATAGATCAATCTGTTCAGGAACCATTGCTATTTTTTTTCTTTTATACTTTATAGGTGGTAACAGTCCATGCAGTTAATAACAATCCATGTACAGCTACATTATAGGAGCATGCGTAAAAACCCGGTACATGGACCTGTGCAGGTTGGGTGCAGGTAGACACCAGAAACAACTGCACAGCTCCAATTTTACCTGCACCAACCTGCATGTGCAGGTGGCATTTCGAGCCCTGACCGTGTAAGGGTGTGTATTTGTCAAAGATGCTCAGCACGAAGAATCCCCCGTAGCCATGCGCTGGAACAAGGGAGTCTTGGTTTTGACAGCTTTTTTTTTAAATTGACAGAACATAACAATTGTTTTTTGGTTACTGCTGGTGTGATCTAACTATATCTACCACCTGGATACATAGTACTTGTTAGATGGGATGGTATTAAATGTTGAAAGATCGGGTATGTGTTCAATTTGTATTTGTGTGCCTTCCCATTAAAGAATACTCCATGAGATCATAATAATGCACAATGTATACTGTGCCAGTGTGGTATGTAAATGTAGTGCTTAAGTCTCATTCATGTATTATTTTGAGTGGGCACCCTAAAAGAGTTATGGCACAAAAAGTAGATTGCTACACAAACGCTTGTTTTCAGCAGTGAGAAATTCCCTTTTAGTCCACTTAACTGATCTCAAACACTGGATTGGTGAAATATTGTTTGTACCTGAAGAAATTAGCACGCAGGGCTCGAAATATACTTTTGGGTCAACATGCAATGGTGGTTAAATCGGGGTTAGTACTTTTCTGAAGTCTTGTTTCAGTGTATTTGACATGCTTTCCTATGAACAGCTCTGTGCCTAAGCTAACTTTGATATCTGCCCAACACCATAGGAACTGTTAGCATTGTACAGTGTAGAGATGGAATTGTCTTTGAGTATTGTGTACCTGGATGTCTAACCTCTATGAACAAATTTGGGCTTATTTTTTTACCCGGGTAATATTCTTTTACCATTCAAGAAATATTCTTGGTGTTTGTTAGCTTTTTTTGATATCAGCTAACAGTGGATAAAAGCAAGTTGCACTGGCACAAGTTTGGTCTGAGAGGCCTGTTCCACAAGAGGCAGGAACATAGCGATTTCTGAAATATTGTATTACATTACCAAAGAAGCTAGGATGTAAAAAAAACAAAGTGCATCATCGAACAACTGGGCAGACCACATGCTCAACTACAAAGGGATGAGGCTACAAACACAGGTAACCCACCCAGCTTTGATACTCCTTCAGGAGTCGACCCTCTTTCCTGGAGTAATAACCACAAGCATAAACAAAGGCATGAGTTCTAGTTTTTCTATAACAATTAGCATACTCAACTATAGATTACTCACTTAATATGCAAACCTGTAATAATTACAAAACTTCTCATTGAAGCATAACTATGAGGCCTCTGAACTCTAGTTTTTATACACATTGAGATACAGCAATATAGTCTTCATCCACTACCACTATAGTTATGGCTCACAGAACATCTGTATTGGGGGAATGTACATGTATTATACACACAATACCTAGCAGGGCTCGAAATACCACCTGCATATGCAGGTTAGTGCAGGTGAAATTGGAGCTGTGCAGGTATTTCTGGTGTCTACCTGCACCTAACCTGCACTGGTCCATACACTCCAGGTATAATGTAAGTGTAACTATGTGGATTGTTATTAACTGCATTGAATGTTACTACCTATAAAGTATAAAAGAAAAAAATATGATCCATACTTACCTAAATTCAGAGTGGTGCAGGTAAAATTTGTCTGGTGCAGGTAATGTTCAACCTTACCTGCACCAGTGCAGGTATGCAGAAAAACGTATTTCCAGCCCTGCTGCTAATAAGGCAAGGGATATACAGTTTTCTCTTCAAGAAACTGTACACGAATTCCTCTTCCTTTTCCTATTGAAGCGACTGCTATCGTTGTGTCCATCATTTTGTCACTTTACATGAATTTGAATACTGGTTTTGACCTGCATTGAGGTCATACTGACTTATTTCTATGGATGACCTCCTTTAGATACCGCAAAAGTTATGTGGGAGGGTGACAAAAAGAGAGAAAATTCCAGCAAAAAATGCTGCTAAACCACAGGACTTCCATTTCCAATCTTTCCCAGGCTTGCTAAATGTCTTGTGTTCACCTCTACTAGTAAGACTGTAACAGACAATCATCATCATTTCACAAATTTTCAATAATGTTTTTATTACCGTTCTTGTTTGAAGAGAAAACAAGTGGCCTGATGCCCTGATCATGTGCCCCGTTACCCAGGAAAGCAGATCCTCTGCCAAGCATGAATTCTGATTGACCAGGGATGCTCTTGGTTCAGATGTAGACATTTTTTTAGGAAAAAAATGTCATCTATAGCATTAAGTCAGTATGGCCTAAGGGGATCAATATCATAGATGAAATAAGGATCATAACAGTAACATTGTTGATTACAATCTACATGTACATCATGAATGACCTGCAGAGGATTTGGAATGCTACTTACATATTCTCGTACGTTCTTCGTTTTCACTGCCTTGTATGATGCATAAGCTGGATACAGGGTCCCAAATAATAGCCTACAGAGTGGGTGACAAAAGAAATGAGGGAAACATTGAGTTATACAGAAATATACTACAAGAAATTACACAAGATCAACTGTTGAAAAGATCACATGTCTGTAACTCTTACAAGTTTACGTCCTGAAGTGATTGGTCATCAGTATTGATCTCGAAGAGGGTGCACGCCAGCGTTCCCGCCAGGTTTTTGAAAGTATGCGTCCAAATATTTGGGAGGGGCGTAATGAGCGCCGGAGGCGCGAGACGAGCGCCGCAGGCGCTCGCATTCTAGGGGGGTCCGGGGGCATGCTCCCCCGGGAAAATTTGGATTTTCAAACCCTCTAGAACACAATTTGAGAGGATAATCATGCACTTGAGATTGGATGTCGGTTGCCTCTTTTACTCCCATTTTCAGTTATCGACGACCACCCTCTTCATCAAAATACGTTATATTAAAAACAACTGTAAGCACAGGGAATCAGCCTTCCGTGATCTGGCCCGGGTATTATTTGTCCAGACATATCTATATGAAAATTTTGGATTTTTGATGCTTCGAAACAGGGCTCTAGCGGCCTAGCCTGTCCGTCAGCCCGTGAAAAAAATTCTGCCAATTATTTTCCGTCATTGAAAAAAAAAATGTCTAACGTTACCTCGTGCGATCGATGTTGCGCCCTCCCGCATCAAAAATTTTTCCGAGACGATAAAATAATGGCGCCATCACACTTTGTGTCTTTTTTCTATTTTGCCCGATGATTTTAGTCAAATTTTTTGAATCGGTGGGGTTTTACAAGGCCTTACCGTCATTTTCCACGAGCGTGCGTTTGTTCCTGCGACCTCAGGTAACCCCGTTTTCGGCGTGAAATCTTTGGCTGGATTTCTTTTTAAATAGATCAAGAACGTTATACATTACTCGAGGAGGACGATCTGCTGCCTCTTTGGCAGTGATCATTGCCGGCGTAACCTTGAAGCAGTAGCCAGAAAGACAGCGCTGCGATCGACGGTCCGTCTGGGGAGGGGGGCGTGCCGTGACATGTGCCACGGAGTGCACAGCCGACTCGATCGACGCTTGACAACAATATTGCGGCCCCTTTTCTGCCGCAAATTTTGTCTTTTTGAAATAAAAGAAATTTTGTAAATAAGAAATAAAGTGTATAGTTTTGGATTCTTCACTTATTTACCGCGCACCGTTTTTTGTTAGCAGCTAGGGAAGAAACTCAAGTTGCCAGACGACACGGGCGGCTACCAACGTCACGTGCGCTAATACTCGGTAACTTTTGTTTTTTTCCGGTGACCAATAACAGAGTGCAACATTACATTTATCAAACGCTGATTGGTTATTAAGATGATTGGATTTGGACCTGGTGGCCAATCTAGACTGCTTGGCGCTAGCGGCCTGTTGTCAAAGATACCGACTGCCAATCAACTGCCCACAGTGTGAGAACTTTTGTTGAGATGTGCAGCACTCGCGCAGAGCAGTTTGCTTGTTCAATACTAGTATTACCCACAAATCTTTAACAAATACGTGAAACTGAGGACAAGTAAGTATCATGTTAATATCAGAATATAAAATCTGCATAAGATTTCTTCGAGTGTTAAAGAATGCTGACTGTCAGACGTATTTCACGGACTACAAAAAATTACATTGCGCAACGGACAGCTCAGACTGGCGCGTGGCTGGGTGTGTCGCACATGGGTCCGCTAGTTGTAAAGCGTGCCGCGCTCCGCCCCATGCCCAGACTACTAGGATGACCGGAAAGTGAAGAATTTGAAGTATAAATTGTAAAGGTAGGATTCCTTCGTATAAAGACAGATTTTTAAAAAGATTCCAGATACATTTTGTACACTGGTGGTACAGGTTAGCCTTTCTTTCATATTTTTTTATGGACGCATTCAGCTGAGCCGAGTGCGTCTTTCCAGAAAAAAAATGCGTCCAAAGACGTAAAGACGTATGCCTGGCGGGAACGCTGGCGCTGTGGTCAGTGAAAATTTGATTCGTGTACACCTTGGTGTTGTAAGAAAGTTAAGCATTGTTGTGATTACTACCAACACAGATGCGCTTCCATGATATATACTGCTGTTTGTTATATCTGACAGTGTTTCCACCAGAGGGGCGTCCACCCGTCCAAAGACAGTCTCATTTCGTTTTGGACTGCTTGAACGCAAACACAGGCCGTCCTGATAAAAAATTTGTGACCAACATTTTTGCCGAGAAATCTGTACAAAGTCGATATATGTAAACCGCAGTTTTGTGTTTTGCATTGAAGCTAGAGGCTTGGGGACGCCGTCCACAGTCGGAAAGCCGCACGCTGTTTGTTTTGATATTGTTATGATTGTTGACAATGTGTGTCGGCGGCCTTTCGCATAAGATAATCTCATTAAAAACCTGTTTTTAAGGTCTCAGTTCAGCCAAATTTGCCTTGCCGCTATGACCCAGACATTTGGAAAACCTGGCAGTACTCGTAAATCATATCGGTCGATCTCGCTATAATACTACAAAGTACAAGTTGTTATTGGGAGAAATAGGACGCTAAGTTTTTCTAGATAAACAAGTTTGACAGTTTTTGTTTTCATCGTAAACAGAACAAAACACGCAGAAACATGTCCTCGGCAAGGGGAATCCCCGACCGACTTTCAAGCTCGTGATCGGTGGAAGAATAAAGCGTTCACATAAGAGGTGTTGTACGTAAAAACAACAAGTATACCTTTACTTCCTTTTGATATGAGTTTTGAGCCCTCAAAATCTCCGAAAACAGCAGAAATTTTCGGGGTAAAACACAGTAAAATATGCTCCAAAAATGGCGGTCGGAGTTGTTGCTTATCCTAAGCCAATGAGATCGCTAGCTTCCCCTGAAGTCACAGATCTCGCGAGATTTTTTTTTGCGTATTTTACGATATTTTCGCCGCCACTACCGCAACCGCTAGTTGCATGCACAATGTTTTTCGTCATTTCTCAACACAAATTTCTCGATCTTTGGAAGGTTTTAGATGATTTACAAGTGTACAGCAACATAAAAGAGAATATCTACAAGTGCATTTTTTTGCAAGTCCAAGAAGCGTTTCCTACCGTTCTGGTTTTAACCGAAACCTTTTACAAGTCTAGTGCCGGTTTGGCGTGACGTACTGCACGCAGTACTTGCGGAAACGCTGTCTGAAAAGGAGACTACAGTTCCATAGTATAACCTCATACCTTCACCAAGTAATTTTGTCTTATTGCATTGATCCACGGATATTCACGACGACGACAATGAAATTCCTTTATTTGCTCTATTTTTCTGTGCGACCAATGCTTGGTTCCATGACTGTGAAAGGTAACAGATATTTGAAAATCTCCCTCATGGAAAAATCTTACTTGCCCGATCGGACAAGTGAGGTAGCCTACTCAGGTAGGACATGCACTTTCACTTGCCCTGGACAATCAGCTAATGGACTTGTCCAACCCTGACTTATTACTTAATCATGAATGTCAAAAATAAGCAGTTTTCTGTGCAACAAAACACAAGACAGCCTCTGGCCTTGTTTTACCAATCAACCATTTCATTGACTGATTGATTGACCTCAAATATTGACCTTTTATGAGCGCCACGTAGCGATACTTATATGAACCGCAACTAATACTTTAATCAGACTTGTTTGAGGGAGCATTAATCGGATTGCCAAAGTGAACTCATCAGTGTGAACATTTTAATCGGTTTGATCTCAAACTTCGGGTTTTTGGATAGAATTACGTCAGGTCACACAAATTAAAGGTTGGAAAATATGCCCTAAAACTTACAAAATGAGTCCAAAGGTAACTAGTAAATGTATGTATAAAGGCGTAAAGCCATGTAAAGGACCGTAAGAAAGTTACATTCCACAGAAAATCTAGCCGATAGCGCTGTGCTAGCGTGCGAACATTTGGAGTTAGGCG
>NC_049982.1:33409395-33415303 GCF_000003815.2 Branchiostoma floridae
GCCGCCATTTTAAATGTTTTGAACGTGAATTTTTTCCGTCTCCCACCGCGAAAGACGGAAATTTCAGAGTAATTTGTGGACACAAGTTGTAGACAAGAAGGTGAAGAGTTTATCACTCTCCATACCGTTGTTTTAACTTAAAATTATGAAAGTAACGTCATATTCTCCGGCATACGAGCGGAGCCATGTTCGTCTTTGTTTTGGTATGCCGCCAAATTGCCGACGCACGGCTGTGCGAGTCAAGCGTACTTTTCCACATGTGCATTTAGCCACTGATTTGAACTCTTTATTAGATCAAGCATCTCACAAAAATCGCACAGTATCGGAACATATGATTAAAGTTTTGTAAACGGAGTTCCGTATCGTTAGAGTGGTAACCTCTATGAGCGTCTGTGTTGGTTTTCAAAACTACACCCCTCCCCAACCAATGCCGCTAAAGCTGGTCATATAGCCAACTTCGGACTCTAGAATAGGCCGGATAATTGGATAAAATGCCCAGACAAATAGGCGATACAATAAAGCGGATTCCACTGTATTGACCTTTTATGAGCGCCACGTAGCGATACTTATATGAACCGCAACTAATACTTTAATCAGACTTGTTTGAGGGAGCATTAATCGGATTGCCAAAGTGAACTCATCAGTGTGAACATTTTAATCGGTTTGATGTTTAACTCACTTATCTTTTTAAAGCCCTATGTTAAAAGATTGGTGCCTGAGGCGTTTTAGGTCTTCTGAAAATACCATTTTGAATAATGCATAGACCTCGATTCTTTTATTTAAGGTAGTACGCCTTATTGCCTAAACTTTAAAGATAATTCATGCAAATTGGTAATCAATTGGTAATATGTAATTATGATGTCATGGAGAGCTATAAGTCCATGCCCATTTTCAGGAAAAAATGCTAAAAAGGTGCTCTCCTTCGCTTGTAATTCAATGAAACATAGGTAATGGTAATTCAAACTGATCAAAGTCCAAAGTCCATCAAAGTTCATCATTGGGAAAAGTGGAGTTTTTAAGGTCTAACCGACCCTAGAAAAACCTACCACCCTAGACTAAGAGCCTGTTCACATGAGAAAAAAGCAAGTGAGTTAACATCTATTATCATAATACCGGTACGTTTACGACGATTTCTCTAGCCATACTGATTTGACACATTGTCAACGCATCATTTTCTCCAGTTATATGTTGCTGTTATAGGTTACCCTTGCCACTTCTTCTGTGTAACTTTTCTGCCACTCTTGTCCTGCTAAAAGCGTAATATTGTAATTGTAACACGCCGCGGAATTACACGCCGAACGGGCGCGTGGTTGGGAGGGGGTAAAAAATACCGGTAGGAAGAAACACGGCATAATTAACTGCCGCTATGTACATTTATACACCCTCTGATGTTCCTTCCTTTTCTGTCAGTAAATGCATAAAACATAAACCTGCATGAGCATACAAAATGTCATGAGAAAACGGACGTATACTGTCAAGAATTTTCATTTAACTTCTGTCCGTCACAACCGCTATGACGTAACACTTCACTGCAAGCGTAGATATAAAAATGGCGGGAAAATGGCTGCGTACGTTCAATTTTGCCCATTCAGTCGTAGATCCGGGCTATTATGCAACGGTTCTTCACACTTTTACATGAGTTGTAGGTCACCAACAGAAATTCAAGATTGTTGTTGAATCATGTTCGTCTTGTGCCGTGAGCATGTGTAATTATGATCTATAAATTTGGCAATGAATGTGACAGTGTGTTCGTCCCACGACGAGCTGACTACCCCGAAAAAAGATACTGAAAACTTTTGGCCTTGTTGTCTTCGAATGCATTGTTATCGATGCTTTGTAAATGATGTATTGGACACCTAGATGTCTGAAGTGTGCACAGCTCAGAAATAACTATGGTTGCATGTGTAGATCTCTTTAAGTTCCAGTATTTTTAATCTACCGGTATAAGTCTTACTACCGGTATTATGCCAATGCATGTTAAATGTGGAATCCGATCAAAATGACCCAATCCAACGAAGCCATGTGAACACAACTAATCCGATTGGATTACCCATTCTGGATAGGATTGCAATCCACCTCGTGAGGTGGATTGGGTGGATTGGTGCGCAATCCGATTGACCAGAATCGCCCACGTGAACACAATTGGATTGGATTTGGGCTTGTTTCATGTTTTGACCGCCCTACATACGGGTACAGCGGACCTTAGACATACAATCCTACCCACAACATGGCAGAAATGTACGTACGATACATGGATTAGAAATGAAGTTGATGGGCAAGTTTGCTTGCAAAAATCATCTTACCACTACTAGTACGGTTAACCACATACGGACGCCACAAGATTTGCCGCAACTTCTTTCAAAATCGTCAACACGGCAGAAGACTGACTGGTTCATTTTGTTCATATAGCCTATGAAAATAACAAGTGTGGTTTTGTTTCTCTTCTGTTGTTGGCTTTAATGTCCCAACACCACTAAAAAGGCAAATATTCAATGAACAGCTTGGGTTACTTCACTGCAAGCATGGGCGAGCAGTTATTCTTTTAAACGAAAAACAAACCTATTTCAGAAAAAGTATGTAACAAATTTAAACGTTTTAGTAGCAGTTTAGCTATTATTTAGTATTAATGCAACTTTTTCAACAGATACATTTACATTTGTACAGTTAAATGTAGAGTATTATAATCACACACATAGTCCGCCTCATGCATTTCATTTTTACTTTGTTAACTGAGTTTGGGCCAGTCCCAGCCCCCCCAAAAAATTAAGTAATCCCTACCTACCGACCCAAATGTTTTCAAGACAGAAACAGGACACACATTTTTTTCCATGGCCTAACCTGTCAGTCGGGTACTTCAGCCGCGTCTTTAATCATAAAATTGGTTCTTATTGGGCCGTGTCCTGGTTGGCTGGGGAACCAACAGTCCTGTAATCCATGGGGGGATGTGATCCAGAGGAAACGTCATAGTATATATCAGAATGTTTTCAGTGGCATTTCCAAGGCCATGAAGGAATGCGGCCGAGACAGTGGCTCAGTTCCGATTAAAGACCAAAAATCTGACGCAAAATTACAAAATTGTACATAATCACTACCACCTCGGTGGGTCATCAGTCACCTTACCATGCATTATAATGTCTTTTCAACTCAAGGAACTGAAACGGTAAACCCCCATAGGTGCAAGCTTGCATCTTGAACGTTAAATGCAAACTGATTGCTGTTGATTTTCAGGCCAGATAGATAAAAAACCGTTTGGATTTTTGCATCATGAATGGGGCCTAAAAACTGTGAAATTGTGCCCCAAAACAAACAAACCTAACATCACATCAAAAACATTGTTTTCGAGGCCTTCCCAAGATTGTTTTGAACACCTAGATATCAGAAATGTCTAACTTTATCTCAGGACTGATTACTGTCGATGCTGCTTTGTTACTAGTACATCTCTTTAGATGTATTTTTTCTCAAGTGGCGGTTACCGGGTATTATGGCAACCAGTGGAACAATGAGATCTGATGTTATAGTTATTCTGACATGTACTTCCAACTGAATTTCCAACAGTCATTCGACAATCATTCATATTATATCACATACATAAAACGTCATATGACACGAGTAGAGTTCTTATGTTGGGTGTATATGTAACATTACAGGGCTCGAAATACACTTTTCAGTCAACTTGCACCAGTGCAACTTAAGCCAAAGGTAACTTGCACCAAAAGAAACTTACTTGCACAACCCAAAATAGTGAACTGTTAACCCTTTATTCTTCTTCTGAAAATTTGCAAATATATGGGGATACATCAAGGAGCTAAAAGCTCCTTGGATACATAAAGACCACATGTTTGGATATTTGTTTTCCAAAGCGTATTTTATTTTGGATTTCAAATTGTACAACAAATTTAAGACAATTCAATGTCTACAACTTGATAAGATCAATATTCAAATACAATTCAATCTCTACAACTGGATAAAAAACGGATATTTACTTCCGGACGTTTCGAGTGACATCCATCACTCTTCTTCAGCAAAAGCAGAATGAACTAGTCAGAACAATTCAATACCAGTACAGCTAACTAGAAAAACTGGTTTAACCACTAAATCTTTAGGATCATATGCAAAAGGTTACACAAATGCAAATCATGTTAGCATAGTTCCTATGGTCAGACAATACCATAGGAAAAAACTATTGTCCTTTGTTGTGCAAGGCGGGGTCCCATGTACTGGAAAGTTCTACGCGCAGTCCTCCCTTCCGGTTCAAGGTGGGGTTGTAGATCCGCTCGTAGATGGCCTCCTTGACACCCCGTTCGTACCACCGTGGTTCGCGGTCAAGAATGTCTGTAGTATCCAGTCTGAAGGAATGTCCTTGGTGTAGCTGAGTGTGGTGGTAGATGGCAGAAGAGTATCCACTTGCTGTAGCCCTGCAGTGTTGTTTGTACCTTGTCTTCAGTGGTTGACTGGTTTCTCCAATGTAGGTGTCGTTGCACTGTGGACCTTCACACTTAAGTCTGTAGATGACGTCAGATTTGGTGCCTTTCTGTACACGGTCCTTTGGATGGACCAACTTCTGTCTGAGGGTGGAGTGGGGTTTGAAGTTGGTAGCAATGTTGAAGTTTTGTAGGATTCGCCGGAGTTTCTCTGATACTCCATGGATGTACGGTATTGTGGCATTCACTGTCTTCTTCTTCTTGTCCAGTGGCTTACTGTTGGAAGGTTTCTTTGACTCATGAGATGGTTTCAGGGCTTTGTTGAAAGACCATTGTCTGTAGCCACACTTGTTCAGGGCGTCCTTAAGGTGTCGGTGCTCGTTGGATTTGGCTTCCTCTGAAGTGATGATGGTGTCCGCTCTGTGAAACAGGGTTTTTATCACACCCAGTTTCTGCTCTAAGGGATGATGGGATTGGAAGGCCAGGTATTGGTCGGTGTGGGTTGGTTTCCTGTACACATCTACATTGATAAGTCCGTCTTACGTGAACTCAGTACGTGAACTAGAGAACGCCAGCAGGAAGATTGCAGACTTCAGGAACCACCAGCGTTTCAACCTACGTTGTCTCAAGGAAGGAGTCACCCCGGTAAGCTTGCATCTCAAAACTCCCATCAAAGGCCACAAGGCAAGTAAGATCATCCACAACGCAGAAAAGAAATTGATCAACGAAAGAGTGCGACAGGTCAACTTCCAGCTGGACTGCCTGAAGGCGAAACAAAAGGACATCCAGAATTCACTCGAACAGCGCCTACCGGCCGATATCTACACCGAAGTCCAAGACTTCACAAACCGTGGTCAACTTGCTCAACACAGCAAAGGCAAGACCAGACAACAGAACAAGTTTGACAGGCTACTGCAGAAGAACAACAGAAGCAGAGCGGACAGCGACCCCAACTGGAGAAGCTCCGGGACTGCGACATCAAACAAGCCTGACGAAAGGTGGGTCAAAAACCTCAGCAGCCACACACTATCAGAACCGGAGAAATCGCTACTATCCAAGGGACTCAATTTTGCTGTCACACCCCAACGTATCCCCACTGTTGACATAATCACAGAGACGGAATCAGCCATTCGCCGTGCCCGTCTGCCACACAAACAGGCCGAAGCCCTGCGCACCAAAGTTGCCACCACACTAAAAGTGTCCAAACCACCTGCAAACAACATTACTCAAGAAGAACAAGCTGCGCTCAAAGCCCTCTCTACCAACAAAGACATCATAATTCTCCCAGCGGACAAAGGTAGATGTACTGTTGTTCTGGACAGAGAACAATACGACAGTAAAGTACAGGACCTTTTGTCAGACAACAACACCTACCTACCCCTAAAGAAGGACCCCACTCCCACCTTTAAGGCGAAAATCACAGCTGCTTTGAAAGAGCTACAGGACAAGAAAGCCATCGACAGAAAGACCTACCTGAAGATCTATCC
>NC_049982.1:33415454-33419298 GCF_000003815.2 Branchiostoma floridae
GAACATCACATCAAGAACAGTTCAGACTCTGTGAACAAGATAAAGGACATCCGGATAGAGAAAGACGAGATAATCACCTCCTACGACGTGTGTTCCCTCTTCACCTCCATACCACCAAAGAGAGCAGTTGCGTTTGTAAGGGATTTCCTCGAATCCGACACAACCCTGGGAGAGAGAACCAGCTTATCCTCCAAACAAATCTGTGATCTCTTAGAGCTCTGCCTGGGATGCACATACTTCGTCTACAACGGACAGTACTACCAACAGTTACATGGATGCGCTATGGGTTCTCCAGTGTCCCCTATAGTTGTCAACTTGTACATGGAGAGATTTGAGACAGAAGCCCTGAGCACGTTCCCTGACACTCCGCCTGCCAACTGGTTCCGGTATGTGGACGACACTTTTTCTAGATTGAAGAAGACGAATGCAGACAAGTTCTTCCAACATATCAACCAAATAGACGACAACATCAAGTTCACACAGGAGATGAGCCAGAACAACACACTGCCATTCTTGGACTCCAAAGTCATTGTAGAGGAAGACGGACTTATCAATGTAGATGTGTACAGGAAACCAACCCACACCGACCAATACCTGGCCTTCCAATCCCATCATCCCTTAGAGCAGAAACTGGGTGTGATAAAAACCCTGTTTCACAGAGCGGACACCATCATCACTTCAGAGGAAGCCAAATCCAACGAGCACCGACACCTTAAGGACGCCCTGAACAAGTGTGGCTACAGACAATGGTCTTTCAACAAAGCCCTGAAACCATCTCATGAGTCAAAGAAACCTTGCAACAGTAAGCCACTGGACAAGAAGAAGAAGACAGTGAATGCCACAATACCGTACATCCATGGAGTATCAGAGAAACTCCGGCGAATCCTACAAAACTTCAACATTGCTACCAACTTCAAACCCCACTCCACCCTCAGACAGAAGTTGGTCCATCCAAAGGACCGTGTACAGAAAGGCACCAAATCTGACGTCATCTACAGACTTAAGTGTGAAGGTCCACAGTGCAACGACACCTACATTGGAGAAACCAGTCAACCACTGAAGACAAGGTACAAACAACACTGCAGGGCTACAGCAAGTGGATACTCTTCTGCCATCTACCACCACACTCAGCTACACCAAGGACATTCCTTCAGACTGGATACTACAGACATTCTTGACCGCGAACCACGGTGGTACGAACGGGGTGTCAAGGAGGCCATCTACGAGCGGATCTACAACCCCACCTTGAACCGGAAGGGAGGACTGCGCGTAGAACTTTCCAGTACATGGGACCCCGCCTTGCACAACAAAGGACAATAGTTTTTTCCTATGGTATTGTCTGACCATAGGAACTATGCTAACATGATTTGCATTTGTGTAACCTTTTGCATATGATCCTAAAGATTTAGTGGTTAAACCAGTTTTTCTAGTTAGCTGTACTGGTATTGAATTGTTCTGACTAGTTCATTCTGCTTTTGCTGAAGAAGAGTGATGGATGTCACTCGAAACGTCCGGAAGTAAATATCCGTTTTTTATCCAGTTGTAGAGATTGAATTGTATTTGAATATTGATCTTATCAAGTTGTAGAACCTTCATAAACGTGATAAGATCAATAGATTTCTTCTGGACTCTTCGAGTGACTTCCATCACTATTCTTAACCATCGCTAGAACAACTCAATACAAACAAATATAACTGGAAAATCCAGTTGATCATATCAAAGTCACTAAATTGTATGCAAAATGTATTTACTCATATGCAAATCAAGGTAAGACAACACCATAGGAATTATTAGCATTATAGAGATGGAATTGTCTTCAAATTTTGTTTACCTGGATGTCTAACCAAGTTTAGAAATAACAAATTTAGGCTATTTTTTTATTCAGTGTTGTTTTCTTTTACCTTTCAATGGCAGACAATATTCTTGGTGTGTGTATTGAGCTTTTTCTAAAGTCAGGTATTAGTGGATAAAAGTAACTTGCACTGGTGCAAGTTTGGTCCAAACTTACTTGCACCACACCAATTTTACATGCACAAACTTGCATATGCATGTGGTATTTCGAGCCCTGAACATGTTACACTAACTGGAAAGTTCAAACCCATACAAGCAGCAGTAACGTCGAGAATTTGCTCCCAATGAAGTCGCGGTTCTAATTTTGTCGTGGCGGAGGAATGCTTTTCACACGTACACACAGGCGCAGTGAGTCCACTAGACTAGTACGGCTGGAGAATACAAACGAACTACCCATCAAAATCATATCCGGCTTACACCTACAGGGTCGTCGGAATTTCTGCTTTAGCTGCAAGGGTAAAATACCGTTAAGTTAATAACACTACATGGTAGAAGGATGAATGTGGGGTCTGAAGAATGTACCGTTTTCGGCTTGTCGAAATATGAGTAGACAAATGACCAAAGATAGAAAACAAATCATCCAGGCAGCTTGGGCAGCCTGGGGCAAAAGGACAGATACTTACACGACAAACCGGGATATGATCGCAGAAACCATGGCTTCTCCTGCTCTTGAAGTAGCTATCTGATTCTACATTGGGTCAGTGTAGCAGGGGGAAATGCCCGGGGAATGTGCGAAACACGCTGCTAGTCCTTGGACGAAGCGAAGTGTCCTAATAAACGCAACCGCCAGTCGCCATTTTGAACAATGACGTAAGAGTGGGTCGACAGTTGACCACTGTATTGCGGTTTGGGTGCCTAAATCTCTGGCCCAAATTATGACTGTGAGAAAACAACCTACTGTTCCTGAAGATCATACTACAACACAAAGCAATAAAATTTCCATCGTCACGATTACTTTGGTGTGTGTGTATAAATGAAATTGAAGTTTAGACATGGTATGTTATAATTCAGGCAGTGAATCAGAGAAGAAATACATTTCATAGGTGCCATCTTACTGTAAGAGTGGTACTGCAGCTACCAACCTGGGATGGTTTGACCAGTTAGACCTAGCCTAGAGTCCATTCTGGCGACACGTTGTTCGCTTTAGTCCGCTTCCGAAGGTCCAAGGGTATGCTATGTGGCCTATGTGAGACTTTATCGAAGGCTTAAATGAAATCAAGTTTTGCTAGATCCACCTGTCTTTTATTGTTCAGTGACAGCTATGTCATGAACTGGCGGAACATGCGGATGTAAAGTCATGCAAATTAAGGTCTCATTTACATGATTTATGAGAAAATGCTACAATAGCTTCAGACTTTGAACACATTGTTATTTAGGTAGAGGAGATCAACTGATATCTTTTATGCAAATGTGACCTCATTTGTATAATCAATGAGAAACATTTATCATAGGTCACTTGTCACAAGAGATCACCTTTCTTGTGAAAGGGATTGATATCGTCATTTTTCTACATTATGAGTTGAGTATACCTTATCATTACATCATTACACTTCACAGCAATATTAACAGCGTATGGGTATGACTTGTTATGATGCAGTGAGGACGTCTTGAAATATGAGTTGCCCGCTTGAGTTGCCCGCCATTTTATCCAACTCTCCGGCGAACCAAAGCGCGCTTTAGAACGCATTCGGTGGTTCGCTCGAATCGTTACTGAAGTTTGTTGAAAGTCCCGGCTAAGCTCTGAAGATCTGTGACCGCAACGGTCAATTCGGAAATCTACAGCCGGCTTACTTTCGGTAGGCTACCCTAAAGTAAGAGAATTTAGTCGTGGCTTACTTTGGCGTTGTTAATTAGTACTAGAAATGTAAAATAAAGGATGCAGATAGAAGTTGGAATAAGTTACAAATGTTAATCTGACTGGCGATTTTAAAAGTTCAGAAAATATGAAATTTTGGCGCCAAAATTTTACCCTTAACAGCAATCCCTCAAACGT
>NC_049982.1:33420075-33454333 GCF_000003815.2 Branchiostoma floridae
GGAATTTTGCATTGAGAACCTCTGGATGGATAATACAATGATATTTGGTATGTAGGTAGGTGTTGGGAAGACGAAGGTCAAGGTCAAGTTTGGGCTCCCTGGTATGTGACCTTGGTACTGCAGCAGAAATTCATTTTTGTATCTTTTGAACTGGATGTGCTATGGTCTTGATTTTGGGATGGTAGATAGCTTACGAGTTGCGACATAAGGAATATGTGGTGTATATTTGGGCCCCCTAGTAGGTTGCTCTGGAACTGCAGAGGAGTTTTTGTCAGAATCTTCTAAGGAGGATAACTGAAGAAGGGAATGACAAATTTACATGATATTTGGTATGTAGGTACAAAATGTAGCTTAGACAGAGATGCACTCAGAGATCATCAAGTGCAAATTATGCAAATTGACACTTAATTTGCATATTTAATGAGGAAAATCTATATTTGCAGTGTTTTCTGTATAGGACTCAAGCACCTGTAATATGTGTACCTTGTGGCATGTAGCTTGTGGGCAGGTGGAACATCATCAGATACTTACTGTGCAAATAAGTCCCTAATTTGCATAATCAATGTAAAAAATTTAAGTGCCACAATTCATCTATGTGGAAAATCAACATAGTGTCCAGGGTAGGTTATTTACAGGGTCACAGAACTAAGCATAGATTATGCAAATGTGGAATTCATTTACATAATCAGAATATTTCATGGTGATATGAGGTCTACGAACTCTTGTTTATTGTTGGTGGGAAAAACATTTACAATTAGGGGTGGTACCAGGTGTACTGGTACAAAACTGTGTTTTTTGGTTATTGGAGTTAATTGAAGATGGACATCACTTTTTGATTGTACGCCCCAAACCTTCTGTTATACTGTGCACAAGGCTCATTCATCTTTAATACATACCGGGATTTACCTCAATGGTCTTAGATTGTAAATTGAATACATTATGACATGTGACAATCCTGGCATGGTTTACATAGGAAAATATATTAAAGAATGTCTAGACGCCAGAAATAATATCATAATCATAGAAATCCCTCCAAATGCATATGATTGTAAAAGATCATTTTCAGCACCCTGTACAATTGTTGTACAATAGATACTATTATGATCAGGAATTCACACGTTTTGGGGCTTACCAGTCAAAGAAAATAATGATGAAAGTATGGTAGAGCCAATAGTCATTTCTAGCAAGTTTTACAGTCAATTGTACAGAGGAAGTTTAATAGCCGTGTAGGATTTTAAAATGCCAGTAGGAGTTGAATGACTCCCCAAAACAGATTTCAAATCTTTATAGCGAAATGGACCGTTGTTTTGAGTGTCGTCCAAGTTTTCACAGAAAATCAGGTCCAGGCTCAGGTCAGGACCTGGACCTGATCCTCTGGACCTGAACGGGACCTGGACTGGAGCTGAGTTCTGTACCAGTACCATTATAAAGCCCTAAGTAATGTTACAAATTACAATAGATACATTTTGATAGCATCAGCATGTTTTTAATTATATTTCAGCCATACCATATATGGTATGGTGAAATATATTGTATTCGTAATGTTTCTTTCTTTCTTTCTTTCTTTCTCCTGTCAAATCTTCAAAGCGATTCATCTCCGTCGTTCCGTGACCGAATGACCTGAAATTTGGCACAAGGGTAGAGTGGGTCAATACCGAGGTGCTGTTTTCTCATTTTTTTCATATCTGCCTCTAAAATGATTTTATTGAAGTTTAAAGGTCATGTTTTGACCAAAACGGTATATTGTGGCCCCCTGTTCCCTTGAATTACAATGGAATGACCTTAAATTTGGTGTAGATAGGCATTAGATAGTTGGTAAAATGATCCAAGTAAAATTTTGGGCATAAACTACTTTAAAATGCTTAATTTCAGCGCTTTTCTGAGGAGAAATTGGTTTTCTTTCGGCTTCCTGCCGTGAACTCCAGTGACCCCAGAGCCCACACGTGCCAGGTGCCAGCGGTCTGGGGAGAGCGAGAGATAATTACTTTATGGACGCCAGCCAATCAGCGACGAGAAAGGCGAATGCTAGTTAATATTCATAAGCGGGGCCTTGCAATCCCGTATATACACAAACAGATGCATATTACAGCCTTACAGTGGCCATATGGTCCCCTTTGCCGGGTTTGAAATTGTAGTTTGCGAGGATTTGGAGTTCAGACAGTGTCATTTGAGCGGTAGCGGACGGTACGCGTGCATTGAACGTTAGTGTCGATGAATTTACCAACATTCCGCATGGCACTATCAATCATTTTCGGCAGATTTGGACAGGGAAAATTGGACGGCTTGCGTTAAGTTTTGATACGTAAGTTTGACAGTGGCGAGAATGCTTGTATTTTTCCCCGAACAAATGTAGGTACTCCTAGTGTGGTGGTGGTCCTTTTTGGACGTAACCTTGGTCCTTCCAATTGGTAGGTACCTTTAAACTGCCGAAGTTTGAGCCCATTAAAACACTCTCAGTACCAGAGTATCACCACTGACCTCTTAAAAGAAACCCCGAACAAAGTAGAAACACCTATCCTCCAGGTCTCGCACGCTACGAGCAGGAAATTATAACACTCAGACAAGATTACGTCCGATGGCTGATTGCATACAAAGTAAAACAATTTAACAGTGGTATGCAGGGGCATATACTTAACAAAGAATTCGAAGGAAAATGAAATATATAGATAAAGCCAAATCAAGTTAACTTGTTCGTCCTGGGATTTTTCAGAAAAGAAATGAAGCGACAGGGTGGTAAAATTCTTGTAAAATTTCGAGACGTCTCCGTTTATGTAATGGCTCATACAAAACAAGAAGAAGATTGAAGTTTTTAGCTTGAAAAAAACAACAACACTCCTACTACACAGTACCTGCACCTGACAATTATTAAAACGTATGCCCTACTTGCTTAAAAAAAGTTCACTGCAATAATAAATGCACCCACATCACAAGGAGATTATGACGGTACTTAGACCTAGTTATCGAAGTGGAAATTGTTGAATGGCGTCATGTAATTTCATGACGAAAATCTTCTGAATGGAAGATGCGTTTTTTTTTCACTCTCGGAAAAATAGGAGCTGCCGCAATTCTAAAAACCAATCAGTTATGCATAGGCGCTCCTGTGGAAGATTATATTCTTCCATACGGGCCCGGGGCATATTGGGCAAGCTCTGTTTTGACATGGAATCAATTCACAATATTAGTTCTCTTTTGGGGATAACTTACATTAAATATTGCATTTTTGCGCAGGGGTGACTTGGAACAGTCCAATGTTGCGTGGGAATGGGTATGGCTGAAATATGCTGTATTTGCACCCAAGCAAATGTCGGCCTTTCTAGTATGATACTGCGTTTGTGTAAAGCACCTTTCAACCTTGCTGGCATGATTATAATATTTCAATTCTAACGGATATTGCACCCCTCTCTCAGAGCCTAGCAGTAGCATAGAACACAGCGATCAATACATGTACGTACTACTTTCTCCAAATATTTTAGTACACGCGGAAGGAGACAGGTCACACGGAGACGGCTTGGGTGGTGCGTAGATTAGATCAGTACGCGCCGAAGTGTGTCTGCTTAGTGGACAGTCGTACTGGCAAGTACACGTTTTTCCTCACATTTTCTTCCTTCCCGGAGTAATATGCGACCGATTCCCTAGCAAGGATGATGGAGGAGCGTAAGGAGCTCGTAGGGAAGCGGTTCCTGTGCGTATCCGGGGGCGGGAAGCTGAAATTCTCTAGGATTTCTGAGTGGGAATGGAAATCGGGGGTCATACGTGCTGTCTCGCACAAGCCGGAGGACCAGAAGCACCCCGACTTCTCGGTAAGTTAATCCAAATTTTCCCACTATTCCACCCTATTTGTGGGTCAATCAACTTTCCACTTACCTAAGGACATATGATTTGTCACATGTGTGTTGATATGATGCTTTAGCGGCTCCGTAAACGAGCCCAAATCGTCAGGAGTTGGGAGTCGACCCCCTCGGCCCATTTGTAGGTGTGGGTAGAGAGGAGATCGCAGGCGGCCCTGTTCCCCAATCCAGGCCGACATTCCTGGGAGTTACTCTGCTACAGAGCGATTTGTTGGGCCTTTAAGTTTCAACACACTATCCAATACTGCAGAATCGTATATGATGTGTGTATCTTTCAGTACGATTTAGCTACGGCATCCCGAAGCAAGGGGAATGGTATGGGATGGGCCGCAGAGGGGGTACCCGCTATTTCAGGGGGTTACCTTGTGTTCCACGTAACATTTTATCGTCCATTTTTCGCAAATCGGACATTTTCCCCTCGAAATCTCTAGTTACACACCCTAGCCATGTGTACGTTCTGAAAACTAATGGAAAAAGTGCTGTATCCGTCTGCAGGAATTACAAAAACACACCATTTTAGTGGTTTCTTGAAAACAAACAGGGCTCTACCAGTAATTATATGGGAGGGTCGTCCTGTGTACCTGAACACATAGATACAGATGGGGTTTAGGGTTCAGCATGTTTGTGTACCATTTTCGCAAGGGGAGGCAACAGGGTAAAAACATGGATCTACAGAAAAATGCACAATTCTGCCACATAAACATACTAAGACAAGCTGAAGCCAACATCTGCTTGGAGATTACAGCCCACAGCAAAGGGTTGGCTCAGGACTTGTGTGCTTACAAGGACCAGCCTCAAAATTCACAAAAAACATTGTGTGTATTTAGCTGGTGTTTACTCACCAGATTTTTGAGTCACACACGATAGGAAGGCTTTTGTGTCTCCTTGCCGGCTGCTACAGTTTTGGTGACTGGTTCAGGCTAATCCAGTGTGTCAGATGTGACCTCACCCACTGAATATTTCTGGGGGAAATTGGAGAGGGGACACAGTTGATTTAGCCTGATTGCATGGCAGCCCAGGTCAGAGAATGTCAACCTTGAGAAACAGTATAGGCTTCCTTATACCTTCTCCTTCTTGTGCAGGCGTGTCAACACACATTTATTACATAAACCCACATTTCTAGTAGATAATTTGTTGTGCATTGGGGTTTGATGCAAATTTGAAAGTGCATACACTGATGTAGATTATTCATGTTTTGGAGGATGTTTACTTTGGAATTGTATCCCATTTCTCATTGATGGATATTTACTAATCCTATTTTCAAAAAGAGTGTTTTATTACTAGTAACTTATAGTAGGTGGGGCATTCAAGATTCTTTGTTTATTTATGTGTGCTAATACCATCAAAGTCCACTCTATATTCTTTTAAGATGATACGATTATAAACAAGCTTGATGATTTTTATATACAATGTAGCTATAAATAAAATGTTTGAACTTTATTATAGTGTTATCAGTTGCTCACAAAATTCTTTCATACTAAAGTATTACTTGTAATGAATTTGAGTACATGTGTTCCCAGTTTGATAAGCATCCACCATGGCATTGGGAAGTATTTTTCTACATGTGAATTTGCAGGGCTCGAAATTCATTTTTGGGATTAGGTGCACTGGTGCACCCAGCTTAAAAAATTGGGTGCACCAATAATTTTTTGGGTGCACCACTTAAATTTAACTAGAAGTAGAATGTCAGAAAAACCTAGTAACAAAACATAGTCACATGCCATCAAATTCTTAAACAAGTACCATGACAGACATTTTTATTTCTTTCTAACCCTTAGATGTCAAGAATATGATGTATACTAGTACACTTTGATATATTTCCATACATAAACCCAAGAAAATATTTGGGTGTACCCTGTGCACCCACAGAAAATAATTGGGTGCACAGCTCCAATTTTGGGTGCACCTGGGTGCACATGCACCCATTATTTCGAGCCCTGATTTGTAATACTGTAATGTAAAACAACAAATACTGGCGCTGTGTTGCTCCAGACGGTGTGGTTATGTCTCCTAGATACCTGTTCATCATTGATCAGGATGAGCAAATTTTCTCTTGCTCAGTTCACTTTTATTGGGATATAATCATACATGGAAATTCTGGATCAAACCATATAATTCAACACACAGGCAATTTTTGAACAAAATGGCAAAAACACATGTTGTCTTCCAGATGTTTTTCTTGTGTTTCCAGTCTTCAAGCTGTGGTGATTCATCTCTGTTCCAGCACCATTACTGGGTAGTAAATGGGAGAGCTGTATAGTGTTGTCCTGATTTTTTAGACTGGGGAAGGCGGAAGGAATTTCAGTCTGAAGCGTGAAACAGCTGCAGAAGACTGCTTGCATGGTTGAAAGAAAGTAGCAGCCTTTGTCTTTGGTATAAAGACTTGCCATGTCCAGAATTATGTCCTTCTCTCTATATAGCACTTAGAAGGGAGCTGACAATGTTGTATTCACGTGTTGTCCTCAGACCTATCTTATGTTATCTTATGTTTGCAGGAGAAGATGCCCTATGTAGTGCTTCTGAATCATGGTATATAACATTACAGGATGGGCCAAGAGAAGATACCCTATGTTAGTATGTAGTACTTCTGTGTGGTATATGAAAGGGTGGTGTTTGTTGCACAATGTTGGTAATATATATATATATTCGGTAGGTAGTTTCTGCCTCTGTCTTTACATATAAATGCTTGGACTATTGTATGTACAGAGTAGCTGCTTCCCAGCGGGGCATCCCAGACAATTCAAGAGGTGTTGCACGACCAGGTCTGATGTGGTGGCATGGCTATTTTGATCCTCTTTAGACAGCCTAAACGTCTTGGATGATAGCAGTCACACAACGATATAACTGTTGTCTGTCTAAAGTGGGCCTATGCCATGGCATATGTCATTGTCCTACGAGCTATGAAATTTTCTTCATGTGAACTGGCTGAGTGCTATCTATTGTCCAGTATCATGATGTGTTGGAGGCCTTGTTGCAGTGAAGACCACTAAGCACAAATTGAACACATGCCCAGTCTTTCAACATTGAATACATATTTACCAAGACGTGGTATGAATCCAGAGGGCAGCTAGTATCTGATACAGTAACTGTAAGGTCCCGTTCATGATGCAAAAACCTTGAAATCCGACAGCAAATGACAGGAAACGGTTTGCATTTTGCGTTCACGATGCAAACTTGCAAACCCTTTCAGTTCCTTGAAAAGGCACCATGGTATTGCATGGTAATGCGACCTCTGACCCTGAGGTTGTTGTGATTTTGCCCAAACTTGTACTTCTGTGTCAGATTATTGTTCATTGATCGAAGTTGAACCAATGAATGTCTTGCTGAATTCAAAGCCGGGTTCTGTCATGACATTGGAAATGCCTCTGAAAACGTTGTGGTCCCGATATATGGCATGCTATGATATTTCCACTGGATGTCCTGACACATTCCCTAGCGATATATGAGGACTGCTGGCTCCTCAGTCTACCAGGAGGCGGTCCGATAATAAAAACAAATTTTAAGATTGAAAACGCGGCTGAAACACCTGAATGACAGATTAAAAATTGTACTTTTTCCCAGTGACGCCACCAACTATGAACACACATGCCCCGATGTAAAACGGTAATCGCCGCTTTTGCGTTCATGATGAAAATTCGCAATTCCAGATAACCTAGAACCTGTTTCAGAACCACCTCCCGAGGAGGTTCTAAAAAAAAGTTCAGATCCGTTTCGGAGCGTTCATGATGGCAAAACTTATCCGTTTCAGCTTGCCTAACCGATAGAACTGTTTCATTTTTTGCATCATGAACGGGGCCTAAGATCAGTTTGAGTTTGAGTTTGAGTTTATCAGTGACAGTTGATATGCCATTACTGCCAGAAGCGACTGTTCTGTCTGTTTTTAACACCTTTGCCAGTCTGCTTTCATTGCATTACATTACTTTACAATATGTGACTAGGCCTAGGAAAAAAAATGTTGTGTTTCCTGTTTCCCTACCTACCCTAAAAAAACCTGCCGACCCTAGACTTTTTTTTGGGGTGGGCAGTGGAGTCACATAGCTTCCAGTTAGAATTTTTATTTAGCCTGCTTCCTATTGAAGTAAAACACTGCTTGTCCCATCTAATGAAGGATAAATGTATCTATCATGCACAAAATTAAAGTTTGACATTGAAAGTGTCATCATACATTTCAGTTTACTTTGTTCAACTGTACTGTAAATATGTATCACTAGAATTTTGGCCAGCCTAAAAAAAAATACAAGAAAAAAAAAAGATAATCCCTACCTACCGACCCTAATTTTTTCAGGACTGAAACAGGAAACACAACATTTTTTTTTCCTAGGCCCTAGCACTATCATGAGTCGAACTATCACCAGTACTCGAAGCTTTTTGAGACAAAGAACAAGGCCAGAAAATAGCTTGATATGTGCCTTCCATCCAGGCTAATTTGGTGACCTTGTCTGAGGCCAATCAAGGAATACATCTAGGAGTTGGTATTATTTGTAAGGTTGCTTTCAAGGACAAGTAATGCCTGTATAAAGATGGCTCTGTAAATAATGTACATCTCTTGTCTGGGTACAATCTTATCTAGTTGCCTGCCATTTGAAAGGATGTAGGCTGGTAAGAAACAGGACCTTGCTTGTGTTACTGGATATCCTGCAACTTCACTCAGAATTGAATACGTTTATTGCAAATTGAGGCACTTGTACAAATGTCTTAGTTTTCATTAGTTTGCAGACAAGGTGGTAGGAAAAGGGTTAATTTAGTGTTTTAGAGAATATCCTATGTTTGCAGTAAGGAGAAAATGGAATGTTCGCAGTGGTTTTGAGTTCACAATGGCGCTTAAGTCACATGGAATCAATATTGTACAATATATAGTATGTACATGAAGTGCTTTAAAAGAATGGGTTGGGTAGGCAGGCAGAATACAAAACAAAAATGTTTAAGCTAGTTTCGAGTTCCCAGCATGGTAGTAACCACAAAACCCCTGAACATCAAATCATCCCGAATATTTCCGCATTGACACAATAACTGTACTACTGGATCGTATTATTTTGTTCTCATGTAAAGTGTTTCGTGGCAAACCTTTTTGGTTTTAACAATGGCGTTTTTGATGCTATTGACTTCAGTCAGTATTGTGTTTGACAACCATGCTTTCTCTACGTATGAAAAACAGTCGTTTTCAATTTCAACCTGTCGTGTCTATTGCTGTACTAGACTGAAACAATATATTGTTGTGCAATTGACAGCTGTTCTCTCAAAAGTGACCTGAGAGAAGGCCACGTAGTGACCTTGCTAAGCCTTGTTTGCTTTTGCTAACACACCAACTGTTTTTCAAATGGGGGTTATCAAATACAGGATCTGTTTTAAAGGGGAACTGTGAAGAACAAATGAGTTAAAATGATGGTGTACAACCTTTTTGTTTCTTACGGGACTATTCTGCTCATGCGGAACTGCCAATAATACCGACCTGGAGTAGTCTTAAGTAATGAGGACTAAATCCTTGAGTTGCTTGTTCATGTAAGGCAAAGTAATGATTAATTTTTGGCTGGGTGAAGAGTACATTGTTCTGGCTGGGCCTAATCCCTAGATAAACAATGCTGTCAGCAGAAAATGGAACACCTGAATTCCTGGGGAGGGCACATGCCTTCATCAACTTGTGGAGCTGAAAACCCTGCAGGCCAAGTGACTGTCCCTTTCATGCTTGATGGATGGTTGGAGTAACAAAAGGGGCCTCCCAAGACAGTGGGGCCCTGGCCCAGAGCGGAAGGGGTTATACATTTGTGCTTGGAAGGATGAACACTTAAAAAAGATATTGTTTTTTTTATTCCTTTATTCAGATACCCTTTAGCCCGTAGGGCTAGTCTACCAGGGTTCGAACATTTTACTGGTATTACATCACATAAATTGCCTGTCATCACAAATCGGCTAACAGTAACACACATCTACTATCTGAGTTTTTCCTGACAAGATTTCCTAAGCTCTAAAATCAGTAGAAGCCACATATCTAAAAAGCCTGTTTATCAGCTTATTTTATACGTCCTATAACTATAAGACAGTCTGGAATAGTGCTAGTAATGTCCTGGAGGAAGGAGGGGGGGGTGAATATAGGATAATAGGATTGAGCAAATGAACACAGATAAAACACTCAAAATATGGAACTCTTTTCAGACATTTGTACAATGAATCTGAATTGAGATACTGCAGTAGGAAATGTACAGTACTGGTTTTCTTTGTCTTTTTCTATTGTCATGGATGCAATGTTAACTGTTTCAATCAATGTAAGTTAAAGCTGCTAAATAAAGTGATGAGATGTATAACCTGCAAATCCCAAGCAAATACAAACTTGACATATACATATATATAGTGGTATTTTTATGTGATAAATCTAATAAAGATTTTTGATATACATGTAGAAAAATGAAAATGAAATGTATTCTTAATTCACAGCTTTCCCAGGACACTCCGATTCTATTCCGATTCTATTCTGATTTTAAGTGATTAGATGCAAAGATGTGTGATCACTTTGACCGATGATGATGAGATCAAAATAGTTAAGAAAATATGATGCAATGTTGCATAATGATCAGTTTTAGTATATGATACTACCTACATTTTAAATTACACACTATTTTATTCCTGAGAAAGACAAGTAATGAGTGGAAACCAGTGGAATGTGGGAGTCTTAGCAGTCATCGTTCCATCCTTAGGCCACACCATTTCTCTTGGTTCACGGATTGGCCGCTTTGTTTTTTTCCGAAATGATTTGAAAATAAAAACAACATGAGGCGCAAGACAAAAGAGATGCCACTCAAAGCAGGCAGTGCAATACTTTTTTTGGTAGTTGTTTGAAGGTTTGAAGGTTGCCGGCGAAAACAAGGGAGGAAAAAAAGATGTGTATTTGTCCTTTTGTCTAAAAGTAAGATGTCTTATTCCTCGTTATTTGCAGTGCAGGCCATGTATTTTCTTCATCATACATATGATGAAGTACCTGCAAAAATGTTTGCAAGTTCAGAATATTTTAAATCTCGAAGATTACATGCAAATTGCAAGTCTGTTCAGTGTGCTGTTCATTATTTTGTAACTACTGTCTGTGGTTCAAGGTAAAGATTGAAGGCAAACGTAAGTGTCAACGTTCTTTGCATGATCTGTTTTGTTTACTACAGTCTACAGGGCTCGATATACCACCTGTATATGCAGGTTAGTGCAGGTAAAATTGGAGCTGTGCAGGTATTTCTGATGTCTACCTGCACCTAACCTGCACTGGTCCATGTACTGGGTTTGATGTACTGGGTCTATGTACTGGTATACATAAATCTTCTATACTGTAGTTAGTTGGTGTATATGGATTGTTATCAACTGCATTGAATGTTACCACCTATAGATCTTAAGTATATGAGAAAAAATAGCAATTGTTCCTCAACAACTGGAGTATGATCCACACATCCTAAATTCAGAGTGGTGCAGGTAAAATTTGTCTGGTGCACGTAATGTTCAATGTTACCTGCAGCTACCGCAAAAACAAACAAACAATGTGCATCATTGCATAACTGTATGCAGACAACATGCCAATCTACATACGAATGCGGTAACGGGAACATAGAGATACAGATGCGAACACTCATCACATCGGACAACAACAGTACTCCTACGTAATGAACTGACTGCACTCACAGTTTCACTCCAGTTCAGCACATTTCATTGTTGAGTACGGTTCTAGAAGTGGCGCTAGTGTGGTACAGTGGTAGTATTGACTATAGTTGTAAAAGTGACACTATTAGCTGGGCTTGAAATACTGGGTGCGTGCACCTTGGTGCACCTAAAATTGGAGTTGTGGGTGCACCAGTGCATTTGAATACTTTTGTAGGTTTACTTATATAAAGATATCAAAGTACAGTTTACTAGTATACACCATATTCTTGAAATGTCTGTCATAGTACTTTCTTGTTTAAGAATTTGAAGTTGGAATTTTGTTTTATTGAAATTAGATTTTTTCGACATTCTACTCTGGGTTAGAAGTGTTATGTTGTACGCCTCAGAACTTGGGCAATGTCTGCGGAAGTGTGCAAAAATTCAAATAGCTTCGAATTTCCATGTTCATCTTTTTTTATTAGATTATAACTGTTGGGGCCCAGGTAGATCCTCCTGGTGACATGTAATGGACTCTAAAAAAACTCCATGAATTTACCGGGAGGAAAGAAGCTCTAGATACAGATGGAATTTAAAATCTTAACCTTTCTACACTTCTACTAACTCAATGCATTTAGCCCATATTGGGCATGGATATGCAATAAAGATCATTGTCATTATAGCTCTATCATAGTCTATGCATTTTTCAGAAGAAGAATATTCTCAACGAAATGTGGATAGAATTTATTCTACGCTGAGGGCAAATTTCTATTTAGAAGAAGGAAGAGAAAAATGACAGCATGTGTATCCAGAGTATTTGTGGTACCTGCCTTACAAAACCTGTTCAGGTAGATTTGTTGACCTGTGACTTCCAGCCTGTAGTGTCTTTATGTAACCTAATTAGAATATGAATGCCTGGAAGGTCTATTTGGTATCCTATGTATTGTGTTACTGTTAGGCCCCATTCATGATGCAAAACATGAAATGGTTCTATCCATTTGGCAAGCTGAAACGGAAAAATTTGTCATCCTACCAACTGGATTTTTTGGAACCTCATAGCGAGATGGATCTAAAACGGTATCTGGTTGGATTTCAGGTTGTCCCATTTCCAAATTATTACTTTCTTCAAATTAGCTACTTACCCATTATCTTTTCCTCCAGTTACATTTGTACTACATGTATGTCATATTTTTGTATTGAAAGTGACACTAGAAAATGAAATGCTACAATGTTTATTGTTATCATCCTAAGGAATGTTACTTTGGCAGAATATCAAAAAACCTTACTGTGTTAATTTTGAACAGAGGGTATAGGGCCATGGAAATTTTTTTTTACCTGACCCTCTTTGCACCAGCTCTTGTAAATAATGTACAGTCCTTAAATACTAGCTTGGGGGGGGGGGGGTTATATACCTGAATTCACCTGAACTGGAAACGCGGTATTAACAGTATTGATAAGTGGAAGTACAGAGGTCAGCGTGAAAATTGCAAACATAAAAGTATCCACTAACAACTTTTTGTTGTGTTTTATATGCTCTACCATTAGTCTGTGAAATGCAAACTCTGCTGTCTATGGCTGATTGGCAATGTAGGATGGGCCAATAAGGATGCAGGCTACTCCACCATAGCCAAACTATGAATACAACTCTCTAGGAGAAGATATGGCAAGTGAATCAACTATGCATATTACTCTCTAGGAGAAGATATTTTAAGTGAATCTAAAACTTAAAATCCACCATTAAGATTGTTGGGAATACAGGAGGACAGGTTCCTTTGTAGTTCCACTGAAAGGCTTGCAAGGCCAGGTCAACAGTGTGCCTTGACCCCAGAGGCCTGTCTAGCCAAGAGAAATATAACCACAGGTGCTGGCAGACATGTGGCTGGCAGACTACCTCCCAACAATCAGGCCTGGGCACATTTTCAGGGGAGGTCCATTTGAGTAGGAAACAGTATACACCAAGAGGTCCAGAGGGCTGAGGCACAAAGGGGTATTCTTGCGGTAGGTAGGGCAGCCTTTGAAGTTTTGACAGACAAATTGTGTTTGCCTTGTGTTGTGAGGTTTTCTCCACCTCCACCAACCCAAACAGCACATGCTTTTTAATCAGTCTCTACTACTTCACTGTATCTGCAAGTTGTTATCATTAGTCCTGATCTAAAAGCTGGAATGAACTTTCATTCATAGTGGTGTCAATCATCACATGTGAACCGTGGGTTGAAGAATAAGTAGCATAAAACATTCTATACCAGAATACCTGTCTCATGCCAATAGTGCCTTATCATTTCAATTGCTTGTGTCAGTCACAGTTCTTAAGTGAACTGTAGGTACGTGAATGACCTTGTCTCTAACTGCTGTTTCTTGCCATGTGTTGCCTTCGTTATGCTTTCCAGGCCATCTTGCTCTCATGACTGTTTTCAATTAATCACATTCACAAGCTGACTGGGCAACAAAACAGAGTCTTGTTAGTTAGTCTCCCCTGAGGCTGAGGCAGGGCTGTGCAGTCAGTTCTATTGACCTTGACAGCAGTTCTTTCCCACTAAGCCCAATGAAGTAAATATCTAGTTAAAATGCAGTATGTAGAAATGTACATTTCGGGTAATTGTAGATCTAGTGTAGACATACTACCGATAGTATATGAGGAAGTCATTGGAAGAAACATTTCTTTGCCTTAGCTTCTTACAAGTTTGAGTACAAGTGGAAAGAGAATTTTTTATGGACCTGATACTAATAGGATAGGTTGTTAGAAACAGATAATCAGTTTCTTAAGGTTATAGTAGCCAAACTCTTTTTGTGGTAAGCTGTTATGTGTGCTTGATAGATGGGGGAAGGAAAGCTGCATGAGATATCTATGGATAGATGTGTTTTTGAGATAGGGCTGTAGCTGAGGTTTGGACCGTCTGGTATCCAGGCTATATGATAATAGACAAGGGCACAGTGACAAACTATCTGTACATAATCAGTCGCTATGTTTATGTTGGACTACAGATGGCAGGGGGTTTCATCCACATTGTCCTGTAAGGTTGGTCTTGTTGATGATACATATGTAGGGGTCAAAATACTTCTTCTAGCCAAGAATTAGGTTTTTGATGAATGTTTGCCACAAGCCAATGCAGTTATTTCTAGTTTTAAATGTTTGATGCCAGCTTAGTTGATATGAGTTTGAAGATTGTAAAGTACAAAAAATACCTGGAAGAAGAATCCACTAGATTTTGAACAATAGGTCTCCTTTGGTATCTTCAGGTCAACAGCTTCGAGCATGCCAAAAGCGTTTATTTTGCCAGATTTTGGATATTTTTCCTCCATTAGATCTTGCCATGGTATTGCAATATAAACTTAAACAATGGAATTAATTTCATAATGACTTGTTATTGTTGTCGGTATTCCACAAAACCAGAAGTTATTGTAAGCAGTTTTGAATAAAAAAACACCAGTTCAGTGGAAGAGTGACGTCGGACAGCTGGAAACCACAAAATATGGATAAAGAATAAAAGATAGAAAATCACAGATGAAAAGTGCAAAGAATAATCTTAAATCTGGAAGTCAGAATGAAGGCAAACTCTGACCAAGTGTTGCAACATTGATTGGACCCTTGTTGCATACACTGACACAGCGCTCAGTAGCTGCTCGTAGAGTCGCACCACAGGCACGGGGTTTGAAACCTGGACCTGAGTTTCAAACCTTACTGTGCCAAACAGACTTTCTACTTACTGTGCACAGGGATAGAGGTTGTTGCAAAGCTTGTTCTACCGCACACAGGGCTATTTCATACGGAACTTCACATACAGTATTACTTTTGTTTGACATCATTAAAAAAAATTCTGTGTTGAATTGATTTAAATTTTGTTGCAGGTGATGAGGACAACTTTAGAGTCCATTCCAAGTCACTGTGTGGATATTTGTTTGTATGTCTAGGACATTTGATACTTCTAATGTATATTTCTAATGCTGTTTTAATTCTATAATTATTAACCTTGTTCTGTTAAACTTTGGAAATCTTCATAATGTGCCGTTTGATACTTCTAATGGTTTCTAAATAATGATAACAGCATTCTACCAATATTTATCATTTTTTGTACCATTTTGTAAACAGGTCAGTGGGTTGGGATGATAGCGATTCACACATCCTTGCAAACTATGGCAGGGTGTCATGTAACAATGGCTCACTATAAACGACTCCCCAGCACCCAGCAGTGAAATCTAAAAATATACAGAGGCAACAATAGGGCTTACTTTAATGGGGGCAATAAACTAATTTTGCCATTTGGCAGTAGTTTGATAGTTCTTAGAAATAATGATATTTTTGTACAATTACTTTCAAAATGTTTCTAAAATATTAAAAGAAATTAAAGTAGATTAACATTTTCTTAGTCAATTTCAAAAGAAAAATTATTTATTGTGGCTTAGATATTCTTTTATGGAAAATGATTCAGACTTATTACAAATATCACCTAAAACCCTCATTGTGACTTGGAATGGACTCGTGTTTCCTACCGCATTACTGTAGATGCAGAATGACTCATCCAATGAATTGTTTGTCAATAGCAAAGTCAGATTATTTTTATTAATGATTTCCCATAGTTATCTTAAAAAATTGATGAAACCATTTGGCTGAAGATGAGGTGGCTGTCATGGGCATATTTGGGCCTGTTGTGGTTGTGTTGGTGAGGTGGTCATGTTGGGCAGTCTACTCTTATGTCCCAAGTAGACGTAAAATATTGAATGTTTGGGTTTTTCTGCCCATATTTCCGCGTTTTTTTGTGCTCACAATTTGTCGGCTTGATTACCAACGTTGTACATGGCAATATCAATCATTTGGGCTAGGTCAGTTGAATTGGAAGACGATCAAGACAATGTTACTTGGTGAGAAATCATGTGTAACTTATTGCTCGTGGTCAGTTGATCAGCATTTCCTCTGTAGTGGCCACCTGTCGATAGTGGCCACATTTCTCCAGTCCCTTGAGTGGCAGCTATAGACAGGGTTGACTATATACCTTTTATTACAAAATGGAGATAATATTATAATTTGAACAAGATATCTATAAGTATTAATTATTTCTACAACTAACTGATATGGTGCTCAGGTATTTTTAAGTAAATAACCTGCTTATCATGTTCTTTCCCTTGGACAGAAGTAGCATGGACATGGTCTACATGTCAATTTGGTAATTATCCGAGGGGGGGGGGGTATGTTTATTAGATTTTGAAGATTTGTGTGTGTGTGTGTGTGGGGGGGGTTATTCCGGGGGAGGGGGATGTTTATACAGAAGAGTATGACTCTACAGGGAAAACGTTTGGGTTTGAGAATAATCTGTGGGCCTGAGTTCGATCACAGCGTCGGACATGTTGTAAGGGGATTGCTATCATCTTTCGGAAGGGACGTAAAACGGGGGTCCTGGCCTAAAATAGAACTACTTTGTCCCTACCTGGCCTGTCGAACTCTCCATGATATGATAATAAGGGCCGATTTACAAAAAATAACTTGTCCTACGACCTTCCAAAGGCGTTGCGTGTCCCGTGTAAAAATGAAAAATACTCATTGTCAAAGAGCAATTGGATTAACCAAATGTATTTCATTTTCATTTCATATTCAAACAAGTGATATACAAATTGAGAAAGATCATTGAGGAAGCAAATTATTTTCTTGATGAACGGATTTTTTTCCAAACATAATGGAGCGGGCGGTGGTAAAAAAAGAGGCATTTGAGACTGCCTGCCTTATTCCCAAAGCAGCCATGTTTAAAACAAATTATCCATACGGATTAACAGCAAGGGACATTGAAATAGATTGGAGTGGCATTTGCGATCAAACACCTGTGTGTAGTGTATAATTTCTTCCTGTGTTATCATGCATTTTATTTTTACTTTCTATGGTCAGACCAGAGTCAGGCTATAGAGTTTTGGCCAAAGTTTAAGTAAAACAGCGTGCAAAATACCCACTTACGCACTTACGCAGCGCAACCACATTTTGCTTGGCGCAACTCAGGTTGCTACAAAGTATAAAAGAAAAAATGGCAATGGTTCCTGAACAATTTTAGTATGATCCATACTTCCTAAATTCAGAGTGGTATGGGTGGAATTTGTCTGGTGCAGGTATGCAGAAAAAAGTATTTCGAGCCCTGGATATGCAGCACTAGACTAGTTCAGACTAGTTTCCAAATCTAACATGGCATCTTTACAATCTATGGGCACTGGTTATTTATGGTTGTCTCATTTGTTTTCTCCCGTTAATGTGTGTGTAAACAAAGCGGTACAGAGCATAGTGCAAATTTGAAGAGCAGGATGGCCAGAGAAGGTGGGGTTATTTGCTCAGCTGTAAGTGGGAACAGCACACAAGCAAACATGTCACACACAGAAGCTGACCTATATTGTGCATGTTTGAAACTTCCCCACCCGTCAGAGTAACAAGTAGTAAACCCTTCAGAGTACAGTTTCTCAAGAACATTGTTGTATCACAATGGTCCCATGTTTAAAGACTTGTCCAAATACTGTTCATGTTACTTGGGACAGACACACTCCAGGAAGTGGTTTTTCTTTGCCATTTTTAAATCATTTTGTGAATCAGTCACCTACATGGAGATGAATCCGCATTAAAGATACTAAAATTGAATTTGGAGTATGTAGCAATTGTTGTAGTATCAAGTGGTCTAGTCTACCCCCCAGATAAAGAATACTAGCACTATGTGCAATGTATAAAAAATGTTCCTCAACATATTATTTCAAAGTTGTCGATGCCAAGAAATCTCGAAATATTATTTTGTATTGTGCTTCTTGGAACTCATTAAATTGACTTTGTTATCTGGTGATCATCCCATTGAAGCACATACTTCTGATTAAAAAACAGTAACCTCAGAACAATGGGCAGATCATCCTCAGAAATCTAGTAATACAGTAGTATATTTTGGCTGGAGGCCTGCGTGTGTTAGCCTGGGACCTCAACTCACCCCTTGCCCCTAATGGCCTCATTTGGAGGTATTTACTTGTAGATGTAGATGTAGTAGAGCTGATCTTGAAAATGATATTTGTAAAAGGTTTGCAGCATTCCCATCATGCTTCTCACGTCTGCATAAGGGGCAATACTATAAATACTGAAATGTTTGCTGTGGTTTTGTGTTTTTTTGTGGTGGCCGAGAACTCTAAACCGCTACAAACATTTTTCCATTTTCGTATGTGACTGCAGTATATGGCTTTATTGGGAACCACTACGAACACTCCTCCCAGCATGACACCCAGAGTGGACCTGAATGTTCTGTACTTTGTCCTCTCCCAGTTCCCAGGGCAGTAACTGCCCTTGTACCTCTCTGCAAACAGCCTTTTATGGGGATGACTTTCTGCATTCTCTGCCAGGTTTGCGGGTTTCTGAGTTAATCTAACCACATACAAAATGTGGCATGGATAGATTGTTGTTAAGGTCACTTAGCAGTCTGCATTGTACACGGCTAGAATAATGATGCAGTCAGGGGCTTGGATGTAGGCCAGACAGAGCAGGCCATGACAAATGGAAAGGTACACCCACATACTGACATAGTATATTTTGGGCTGCTTGCCAACAGGTAGGTTATGCCATTGAGTTACTGTATAAGTAGACCTTGACCAACATTGTGCCTTTTCAATGGTTCAATTGTTTTGATGACCCACAGTTATTGTGACAAACTAGTTTTGTGTCCAACATGGTATGCTATGAGACTTTTGTTATGTATGTAAGGACGAGAAGGGATGAACGGATCATCTTGATTTTTGGTTTGCTGATAGCTTAAGTAATGCTTGATACAATTTCACTGTATATGTGCTAGACAAATGAAATAAAATAAAATCAAAATATTAATCATGTAAATTGGGATCTTATTTGCATAATTGATGGCGAGATTTGAGGATAACTCCAGAAAGAAACAACAGAATTTTGGCCAATTATGAGGCTCGTCTACCATATGGAATGTGTATGATTTTACTCTTCCGGAGTATCAGGTTGCTCTGACTGTTATCATGTTAACGTTAGGCCAGTCCAATTTAATGTTCATGGATTCACTACTCCTATTTTTCTGAATTTGGGGGAAAATTGTATCTCGGCTCTAGACTACCAAAATGAAATCGTCTGAGCACGAGCTTTCGGCTGCAGTCTTGCACTCATAGAGGTGAGGGTTGAAGTCTAAGGCACGATCTACACACAGTTTTTCCCGATATCGGCGAGCCTACAACCTCTCGCCGACAGCTTTTTTTCATCGTCTAGATAGAACTACTACGCCATTACGATATCGGGAAAATTTCTCCCGAAAGGTCCGGACCATTCGTACGAATACTACGATACCTTACCGAAAGCTTAGCAGGGGTCCCCGACAGCTTCGCGCGTGTAGATGCTTCCCGACTTCGGGAAGGCTCATTAGCATATAACGCCATGTGGAAAATCGCGCTATATGTTTATGACTGCAAGCGCCATGGGTGTCCGGTCCCCTGCGTTCTAGATCCCTCCCGACATCTCCACAGATATCGGTAAAAACTGTGTGTAGATTGGGCCTAAGAAAGATGGCCAAAAATAACAAGAGAAGGGTAAGATATAAAAAGAGTGTGCACAAGTGAATGAGAGTGATTAGAATGAATGGAATGTTTAAAAGGAAATAGACTGTACACAGGTGTACTATGGAAGGACAAAAATGGAAAGAAGGTTTACACGGAAACAAAGAAGGTGAGGGATGAAAAGAGGAAAGGTCAAAAAGGGAAGATGGACAAAGCGGGAGTGAAGAAGGAAGAGGGAAAATGTGAAAAGTAGTTAAAGTAGTGCGACTCTGAGAGGCATATAAAGAAAGAGTATGCGATTCTTGCATTAAAAAAATTGTATCTCTACTCCAACTCTGTAGGGTTGCTGTGACACCTGTTAGCTTCCCAAGTCTCAGGGGACTGGTTCTTGGCAAGAGATCTTTGATATTTATATTTCGTGAGAAACTGGTTGGTATTGTCCGCCCCAAGACTTATGATAATGGGTCCCCTAGTAAGTCATTTGCATAACATTAACAAAGCTCTTAAAATTTCATGGATGTATGAGGTCGCCAAACTCTAGTTTATTAGAGTTTATGTGAGTTTATGTGAGTTTTATTCAAATAAGAAATTGTGATGAGTAACACATTTATGTCTACAGACATCATTCTACATAACAAACCTGGTTTGTTTGGCGAAGGTATGTGTTCATGGAACTCTATTTTGAGAATGAGGTAATGTTGTTCCACCACTGAAGGAGACTTGTGTTACCTGGGGGCACAGGAGCAGATAATGGGATAACGTGTTTGCTATAGGTTTGGGTATGGAAATCCTTTGACTCATCCATGATCAAAAGACTTATTAGTAATGGCATATTTAATGCAATTTCTTTGCAATATGGGGATGAATATAAGATTTGGGGTATGAATATATGAGTTCCAAATAGACAATGTCTGTTTAATCATCATGTACATTTTCACTTGTTACTCTGTGATGGAGGTTACCCTCCAACGACAGTGTATTGTTGTTGTCCAATGTGATGAGTGTTTGCATCTGTATAATCTCTGTTCCCTTTGCCGTATTTATATGTAGTTTGGCATGTTGTCTGCACGCAGTTGCGCGATGATGCACATTGTTTTTTTTTTTTCCACGATAGCTTCATTTTCTTTCCTGTTCGTCGTTATTTGTCTGTCTAGGACTGTCCATATCACCGGCATAATATATATTATATTGTTGCAACTGATGCAAAATATTTCAGTGAATATTACCTATGGTCATTTCTTGAATTTGAAAGCACTGTAGCCCCTGGGTAGGGGTCCAAGCAAGCAGCCTATGTCAAATTTTCAACATTAAAGCTTCTGTACATTTATATGTGGGAGAAGCCACACATTTAGTATTCTCTACAGATATTCCACCCGACCAATCAAAACTCAGAAAAAATGGAACCTGTAGCATGCAGTCCACGTTTCCAGCTTTTTGATTGGCTAACATTCTGACTGTCTGGTGGATACGTCAGGGGTAAACCTATCAACGCACAGGTCACAAAATGCACTCGGCAGCGCAGTATCACAAAAAGTAGGGGTATTGGACGTTGGGTAGAACCGGTTACGGGGCCGAAAAACGTTGAAAATGCAGCAAGTTCAGAGCATCTAATCGGCTAAATAACAACATAAAAATGCCCCACAAAAAATTATTCTAGTATTCTGTCCAAGTTTTACTGAAATACCTTCGATTATAAGCGAGAAAAATAGCCAGCGGAAGCTCACGGTTTTTTTCAAGCAACGCAATACACTTGTATACCTGTTAAAACCTGCGCTCGTAACATGTTGTAGCACTGGCTCAGTGGGATTATTCACGCGTGGTAAACCAACGCTCCGGGATCGAATCCGTGGACAGACAATGTTTTAAATTTTTTTTTCTTTTTGCTGCATTTTCGCGAAAATGTTGTCTTTCTTGTTGGTTCTTTTCCTGCGATTTTTGCTTTCTTTTCCCTTCGCCCACATCCTGCATTTTTTTTCAAAAATGTTGCCTTTCTAGTTTTTAATGTTTTCACTAGCCGACTGGTCTGTGTTCTTTTTCTTTCTGTCGTGGCCAGCCAATGAAAACTTTACACAACGCAGAAAAGAAACTGCCTGCTTATTATCTTTTGTCCAAACCTTCCTGCTTATTGTCTTTTTTTTTTCATTGGACAGAAGTAGCATGGACACAGTTGATGAAGGAAGCTGAAAAAAAGTTTCAGAACCTTTTTAAGTTTTAGGTATTGTATTGCTCTGTTTTTGTCTTAATTACTGAGCATTTGTGTCCACTAATGTAGTACTGCCTGTACATAATTTTGCATGTACAGTATATTTTTCAAACTACATGTAAAATACATGCTAACATGCAATTTTGCATATTATTTTGATTACATATATCATAGGTTCAGGTCTGGACTCAACAACCAGAACCTCTGGCCCTTAAACCAGACTTGTTGCAATTTTTTTTCTGTCAGGGGTCGAATAACACATACTTAACTTGCAATTTGCACATAATTTTTGAGATTTGCATGTAAAAATATTCTGAAGTTGCAATATTGCATGTTGAAAATACCTGGCCTATAGTAAAAATACTGAGGCCAAGGTGCCTTTGTTTGTCTGACGGGGATCGTCACCGGTTGTCAGTAGGTGTTATAAATAGTCAAAGTTGGCTTTGCTGCAAACTTACATGCTGATTATGTGGATATTTTTCCAAAATTTCAAGTTCTGTCTATACTTTCATGCGTCAATTTCTGTCAACCAAAAGTGACAGAATGGGCAAAATTCTGCCAAAGGACGGAATGATAGATGCTGGCTGGAACATTTCAGTATTTTGCATGTAAATTTTTCAGTTTGCACGTAAAATTTTTGGTAACTTGCAATTTTGCATGTAGCAAAAAAAATTTATTTCTATCCCTGTCTGTCTGTTTTTTTTAAAAAAAGTCTTGGGGCCCTTATGATTTAAGAACTCCTTGGGCTTTTTTGTGAAAACATTCTAAACTCGATAACTGAAGAAAGGAACAACAGATTTTTAGCATTTGGGCATGTAGGTAGCTTGGCAAACATGTAATGATATGCATATTATGCTAATGAGTACTTGATTTGCGTAAGTAATGAGGAAATGGTATTCTATTGTTTTCAATGATTTGATTTCAATAATTCTGTAATGTAATTCATGACAGGCACCAAATTTGAAAATAGGGAACTGATTTACATAATCAACATAATCAATACAAAACTGTCAAAACTGCTAGTGCTAAGTAAGAAACAGTTTAATCAGTCATATAATGTTTATATTACATTTTGATTTACTTATATCGTAAAATGATATTATGTATTGTTTGCTATGAGTTGTATTGACAGGTTTATGCATTAACCTCCCTAGGGCACATTGAAAAGCTCTGAGATATATAGAAATAATAGAATACAACACGGTGTATTCCGTATCACCCGAGGTACCAGCCCGACCGCGGGAAGGATCCGACCCGCGGGAGGGCTGGGACCGGGGGCGATGCGGAATACATTGTGTTGTATTTTATTTTTATGTCATACCAACCTGAGAAAACACATGTTTCGATAGGAAATGCACCAGAAGTTGAGAAAATGTTGTATCCTCGAACAAAAGATTGTAACAACAGCAATTCGGCCCGTTTGAAATAGTTTGATTTACTCGAAGGAAGCCCGTGTAATACAGAAAGTTATCACATGGTCCGGAACACTTGTATCGAACGTTTTCGCGGCCCAGGTATGACACAAAAGGCGTTATGTCACCCCTGGTAAACTAAAACAAACAAACAGACATTTCTGCATTTACATGTTTGCAAAACTCTGTTTGTCTTACCGAAATGTATGAAACCATTTTGATTTTTGTTTGCATCATGAACAGGGCGTTATTTTGGGCAAGATTCTAATTATGTTTTGATATGACAAACCCATGTTTTCCATAGAAACTATACTCCTCTGAACAGTAGTCTAATGGCAACACGTATGATAGTGAGTTGAAAGCTTACAATCTTTCCTATTTGCCACTTGATTACTATTCAGAATGGTTCATGGATCAATATTGGGAAGATTGTATGCACTGTAGCCTGACCAAGCAACAATACAATCATGTAGAGTGGGAAATGACTTTACTTATAGTCTAGGAAGGCAACACTCATGAAAGAGACAGACTACTCTGGATTGAACGTGGTCATAATGTTTCAATCAGTGAAAGTATTTTGGTGAGAAAGATTTTCAAGTACTATGTGGTTGTAAGCAGTGCTTTGTTTCATAATATTATGGAGTATCCATCCATTGAAATTTTGCTAGTTCAAGAAGTTGTATTTGATATACTGTAAATGCAGAAATGTTCGCGGTGGACCACTTCACCGCGAACTTAAAACCACCGCGAACATTTTTCTATTATAGTATTAGACTACAGTCTATGGTGTTACCGCGAAATTAAAACCACCGCGAAAAGTTATTTTTCCCGCTACCGCGAAATTAAACCCCCGCGAACTTAAATGCATTTACAGTCATCTTAGACAGCCATAATTCTCATTTTTGTATGAACAGATTCTAGCATGATCTTGTACTTGTAGGAAGGTGAACTCAGGTTCCAAGGATATAGGGTGATGTTTTTTTGCATGCTGTAAGTGATATTGAAAATAAGTACTGCCTTTAATAGATAGCCTTACTTACTTGTATTTACTTACCTACAATGAAACTTGTTCGTATGTCATTACCTAAAAGTTTGACCTCTGACCTCCCGTAGAATGTTTTTACTCTTAGGTTTCTGTAGTTATGTAATATTTTATTTCCTGTTTCTTTGAAATTATTATGTATATGCTGTTTTATGTGAAATTGTCTTGTACCATTGTTATGTTATGTTATTTGTAGACCTATGTAATCAGCTTGTGCTGCCTATAGGTCTGTGTAATGTACTGTTGCATTTTGAATGAATAAAAATAAAAAGTACTGCCACCATGAGAATTTTTTACAACAGTTGGTAGAGATTTTATTGCAACAATTGTCTGATTTGCTGCGGCAGGTTTACGTGGAGTTTGATGACCGGGACTGGGAGCAGCGAGAGTGGCTCAAGGTTTATGAGGGAGGCTTCCAGGTGTTCCTTGTGGAGAAAACATTGGTGTGGGGCCAGCGTAGGGGCATCTCCAAGTCTGCCATCCTCTGGCCTGCCCTGGTAGGTGAAAATCATCCTTTGATGATGTATTTATCTTGCTACTTGTCAGATTAAAATTCTCTAGTCAACTCCAATTAACAATACATTGTAAAGTTTAAATGGATTTAATTTTGCAGTTGGAAGAAAATGTAGTGTTCCTAGTTTGAACGAGGGAGTACAAATGTAGGTGATGCACAAGACAAAACCGATATTTACTTGATGGTTTTGTGTTTGAGTTAAAGAGGTCACTCCTCAAATCACATTAACATCTGAAACACTTCCCCTTTGCAGTATGTTAGCAGGTAAGTCAGAAAAGAAGTATTTGCAGTATTAGTATTACTATTATCTTATTGCTTTTATGGCTTTCAAAAGGAGGAAAATAATGTAGAAATATCAGCTTGATATATTTTGTACACATAATGGCCATCAAAATATAGTGTGCACATAGACATTAACTGTCCCACAGCAGGTTTTGCATAACAAAAATGTGTGACAATCCCATGAGAAAAGGCACACCATATGGAGTGAATTCGTCATGAAAATCACCTGACCTTTTCCTGGGCACATGACCCCACTTCCACAAACAAATTCACCACATGTCTGACCCTGCTATTTAAAACTGACACCCCATGACCTGTGTTTGTGGATCTACCTCTCACAACTGCAGACAGAGGTTTGCAGGGTTTTTGGCGACGCCATAGGGGCGAGCCTAACAGAGAACTGTGCGTCCGGTTGTCAAGAATTCCCAGAATTGTATAGTTATGTCAGGAATATTTCCTGCAAGAATTCCCAGAATTGTATAGTTATGTCAGGAATATTTCCTGCACGTGCGTAGTTGCATCATGCAGGACTGAACCATTACCTCCATGGGTAGGCTTTTTAGTCCCAGCCAGTGCCTGTCCTTCCATCCTTTTATGGAATTTTGCAGCTGGGGACGGGGAAAAAATTTGCCCATTCCGTCCTCTGTGATGGACACAGATATATTTATGTCAAAATAGAAAAAAAAACTGAAAGACTTTGTGTAATTTTTCACCAAAACAGATGCAGCTGAACAGCATAGTTTACCAGCTAAATTTACCAATTTATTTAAGGAAATAGCTTTTTAGAGGGTCTATAGATTTCTAAATTTTCAGGACCCAAGACCCCCTTGGAACATCTCACGATGTCTTGCGTTTTTGGCGCTCGATGGGATTCCCATTCAAAATCGAGTTGACGGAAAATGATTTCAGGCTGGCTACAACCCTGGTCCCAAGGCTCACACCGCCATTACGTGTGCATGGTGGTATCAGAACTGGCGGTGAGTTTTGACTGCTCGCAAGCCACTGAAATCACTTTGGGTTCGGGTGGAGCATGGGTATGGTGTACGCCAGTCTCATTTGCATCTCAGAGCCTCAGTTCGAAGCAATCAGCATGGTGGGATCAGATAGAAAAGCAAATAATCTACATTTTGGTGTGTGTACATGTTTTGTACCAAAATTTTAAGGCGCACTATACAGTTATTTTATGTTGTATACAGTTTATTATTTTTCCAGTACATACACTCACAGGTAGGGGTGGGTACCAGTACAGAAAATTCGGGTCCAGGTCCGGTTCAGGTCCTGAGGATCAGGTCCAGGTCAGGACCTGAACCTGGACCTGATTCAGTATGTGAGAACTTGTGAATGGACAATACTCAAAACATTGGTCCATTTCGCAACAAAGGAATCTGTTTTGTGGAGTATTTGACTCCCACTGGTGTTTTAAAATTCTACCCTACCCACAGGTCATTGACTTGTTTTCAGGTTGGCCTGGAATATTGTACAATACATATCATTGCACAACATAAAATAACCAAATAAGTGTTGTTACACGCTTGTTACCTGTTTGCAGTCCAAGCAAGCCTGTTTTGTTTTTGTTGTCATTGAAAGGAAACATAATTTGTGAATGTGAGCTTATTTCTGTTGATATGATCACTAATGTTCACTTTTACTTTGTATGATAAAAAATTCAATAACTTAGCAAGTTTTGTTTGTTGAATGTGATATCAAGGAACAGTACTCGCCACACACAGGAGAACTTTATTTTTCCTTGACAACTGTGCCCTGCAAACATTCATCGTGTTAAACGACCTTTATAAATACAGCCAGGTCATAGGATAAAAGGCGAATACTAAAACACACCAACAACAGCAAATGTACAATCTAATACATATAAACCATAACTCCGTCGCCATGGCAAATGCATTTCATTGCCACACTTTTTACTTTTACAGGTCTTATCCATTCTTTGTTCACCCCTCTAAAGAATGGTTTGATTGTTTGGTAAGCCAGGCAGGGATTAATTTGTAAACATGGATGCTCCAAAACACATTCTCTAGCCAGACGTTTCCAAAACGTTTTGTAATTAGCTGGATCTGGCGAATGACTCATCATGAATGCCAAAGCTCTGTAAATCCTGCTTACATGGGATAGTGAAAGTTTATACTAAATTATAGCTTTCATTTTGATATTTTGCCTCCTAAATTGAATCTGTTTTGTGTTATGGCCAGCAACTTGAGTTCTCGCTGGTTGACTGAAGAAACACCCTACCTACACACCAAGTATGAAACCAATCCACCAAGCTGTTTGAGTCATCTCGTCGACACATGCAAACATATAGACGCACAAACACTAGTGAAAACGTAACCTCCATGTTATTTCATGGAGGTAAAAAGTAACCTCTATAGAACAACAATTCTCAACTGTGTACAGTGTGCATATTCTTCTTCCATTCGATCAATACTTCAACATACATAAAAGATTCCCTACCCTGGAAAACCACAACCAGCACCAACCTTTCATGGCCCCCTCTCAAGGCCATAGCCATCATCCCAGTCAATGACTTGTTCAATCAGGAGAAGCCTGGCACAGTGAATGGGACAACCATAACTCGTAGAAGGTGATTTATTCTTAGCTGTGGAACATACCATAAAAACCTGTGTGGAATACCAAATATTTCTTGTAGGCTATAGTTCCAAGGACTGCCCATGTCCTTTGGATACATTGAAACACTTTTTAGAATTGTCATTTAACTATGTTCATGTTGTAAGAATAGGAGGGCTTGGGTTCTATAGCTTCTATATTATCTTATCAGAAATTCTGAGCCAAACCAGTTCAATTGCTATTTGTGAGCCATGTTTATTCAATCCATGCTATACTCGAGTATCAGGTAATACAATGGCAAGGTGCCTCTAGTTGTATACAGTTAGAGCAGATTTACAGTGACGGGTTTAGGATACAATGAGATCTAAGACTGTATGGTCTTTGTTTATAGCAATTACAAACTCCACTCCCCACAAAAGACGCTTTTTGGCGATGCCTCAAGGGCTAGCCTAATATTATAGTGTGCAACCATTTGCCAGGAATTCCCAGAATTGGACATGTATGTCTGGTATTTTTCCCCCATGCGTGCATAGTAGGATCTTGTGTTAGAAGTAGGCGTTAGGGCCTTGAGTCAGGAGAATTGGTTAGCTGGGTGCCCCGGGATTATTTTGGTGGTTCAGCCACACAACGCTGACCTAGATATGTGGTGTCCCTTTTTTTTTCCCTGGTGGGAGTGTGTCCGGGGTTTTTGTGGACACCTTATCTGGGTTTTTCTACATGAAAAATGTTTTAAAACTTAAACGAGTAGCTGAAACTTGTAAGATCGTGTTAAAAAACATGCCTCCGGTCCTCGCTAAGTTGGATAGGCAGAGGAGTGTGGGGATCACGTTCCTTCAGCCATTTTGCTGATGTTATGAAACTCCTTCAGTTGCACGGTGTACTGTATATCCAATTCACCAGCGTGTTTCGTGCATTTATCTAATGTGTGCTATATAATGCAAAGTTACCCAGTTGGACCATGTATTGTATATGTCACAGCCAGGCTTTTAGCCAGGCATGCGGTCAACGCGTCATCTGGACGCCCTTTTCTTAGAATAACAAGAAATTTGATGCCCCTGGACGCCCTATTCTGGGGAGAAAATCCTCTGACAAGCATGAAATTCTGATTGACCATGGATGCAACCAGGTCATCTGTGGTCACAGTCTTCTACTGTGATATCTGTAACAGTACATTGTGTATTTTTGCCTCTTGGGATACCCTAGAATGCACTTTTTAAGTAAAATGGAAAAACTCAAATAAAGTACGCACCCCTTCTCCACCAATTTTGAACAGACCTTTAACTGGATAAATTCAAATTTATGATGTTTTCCCCAGGTTATTTTGCATGAAATAACCTGCATTTACACTGTCATTGTCTCTATAAACTTGTGAATTGCCTACTGCAAATTATAAAAATCACTGAGAACTGGTAGAAGAAATCAGGGAAAACCAGTTGTACAAGTCAAAGTCACTAACTCAAAAGGATTGTATGCAAATACCAATCTTATGTAAATCATGTTTAGACAATTTCTTTGTTTCATGTTTAGACAACTACAAGACAACAACAATGTGCATGTTTTGAAACATTACTAGAAGTGTAGCTCCCTCCACCTTGCTTTATTGTGAACTTAACCATTCTTGCAATGGTTGAGTGATGTTAATTCGTCAAATCCAGCTGGTGAGATGAATTTGACAGCCCAATCTGTGGTCCCAGACATTCGTCTCCCTTAGCAAAGCTTGCTATTAGATTCATAGATTCTTATACTTGTGCTAACTTTACACCAAGCTGGTTGCCAGACGAATCTCATTTTATAGTGTGAATGTCTCTTTCAAAATGTTGTTTTAACGCTTCCAGCCTAATTCTCACCTACCCGGCAGTAATCAGTCGTCTCTCCAAACAACTCCTTCGTCTACCATACTAGCTTGGTGTCAGTAATTAGCTTTGAATTGTTAATAACCCAAGCTGGGGATATATTCAGACTCCAGTCAAGCTATCTCAATTCTGACTCAGACTTCAAGCAGGAGCTGTCAAGTTTTTTCAGAGCCAAGAAGATCTCAGTCTTAGAGGGTAGAGATGCCCCCATCACGGAGGCGAAGAAGCGAAAGACAAAGAGCTCTGGATCGGCTAGCCGCTCACAATAAGTCTCCAGAGAGGAGCAACAACGGCAAGGACGGGAATAAGAATAGTAAGAAGAACCCCAAGGACAAACCCAAGGAGAAACCCAGGGACAAAGAGAAGACTCTCAACCAACAACAGGATGACGCCACTCAGCAAGAACTTCGCAGCCTCAGGGAAGAAGTTGCTCGCTATAAGGCAGAGGAAGAGAAACGGCGCAACACAGGGACTCAAGAGGGCATCCAGCAGCAACATCCGAACGGGGGCCAGCAGCAGATGCAACAAGGGAACCAGCAGCTTCTACAGCAGGGACCCCAGGCAAGCCAGGGACAAGTACAGCCGGACATTCAGCTACTACATGTGCCTTTAGAATCATCCCACTACACCCTAAGGAACATGAACTGTTTGGCATTTGTTGGGATAATAAATTCTATTACGATAAATGCCTAGCCTTTGGTCTCCGAAGCGCCCCCTGTATTTTCAGCTCTTTTTCGGATATGTTGGAATGGATTCTCAAGTTTAATCACCAAATTGAAGAAATTATCCATATCTTGGATGATTTTCTTTTGGCCACAACACCAAACGAGCAACTATGTAAGGATAAACTTCAAACCATGTTGAAGGTTTTCAACAACCTAGGGGTCCCAATAGCAGAGGAGAAAACAGAAGGACCTTCTCAAGTGCTAGTTTTCATGGGAATTGAGCTAGATTCTTTGAAGCAAGAAGCTAGGCTTCCATTAGACAAACTACAGCGTCTAAAAATGAGCTTTGTGGATTGGAGGGCTAGAAACAGATGCACTCTAAAAGAACTACAGTCCCTCATTGGTATGCTAAATTGGGTTTGCATAATCATTCCAGCAGGTAGGGCCTTCTTGCAACGTATGATAGCCTTGACTAGAGGAGTCAAACGTGCCAGACATCGCATAAGACTTACTACTGGGTTCAGGAAAGATCTAGCTGTTTGGGAGACTTTTGTACAAAACTGGAACGGCAAGTCTTTTTTCCTACAAGAAGAATGCGACAATCGCGAGCTGGTAGAGATCTTTACCGATGCATCAGGCACAGAGGGATTCGGAGCTTTCTACAAGGGCCTTTGGTTCAATGGGAGATGGCCTTCCCAGTATCGGCTTTCCAAAAAAGCAGGCATAAGCATAGAATGGCAGGAGCTGTACCCTATTACAGTAGCTTGCACATTGTGGGGTGATCATTTCCGTAACAAAAGGGTCACTGTTTGGTGCGATAATCAGTCAGTAGTAGCTATAATCAATTCTATGAAGTCAAAAATACCTAAGATCATGGATCTAGTGAGACCAATCGTAGCCATATCTTTGGAACAAAACTTTGTCTTGAAAGCAGTCCACCTGACTAGCGAAGAAAACAGCTTAGCCGATGCATTATCCCGTTTTCAGATGGACAAATTCAGACAACTGGCTCCGCAAGCTGCTCTAGTCTCTTGTTCCATCCCCGAATCACTGATGCTGAACTAAGAAGGCAAGCACAACATTACTTCCAAGCCGCACTTAAACCCAACACTAGGAGTACTTACTCTTCGGGAGAGACCAGGTTCATTCAGTTCTGTATAAGACACAAACTTTGGGATGTACAGCATAATATACTACCAGCTTCAGAGCACACTTTAGTCTACTTTGTGTTGTCCCTAGCCCAGACGGTTTCTTATGGCACAATTAAGGTGTATCTACATGCTGTACGCAACTTACATCTGGAACAAGGTTTTGAAGACCCGACTAAAGGGTCATTTCTACTTGATCGCATTGTTCAGGGAATTAGAAATTGTAAAGGAGAACAACCAAGGAGACTACGCCTACCCATAACACTCCCAATTCTCCAAGGCTTGTGTAACAAATTGGAGCTCATCTTTCAAAATAAGCCTTTTGATAACTTGGTGTACAAAACTTCCTTCCTGGTAGCTTTCTTTGGTTTTCTGAGGGTTGGTGAATTCACTTGCGATTCTTGGACACGTTTCGATCCAGCTTTTCATCTGCAATGGGATGATGTGACTTTCGTTCCCAATGTGTTCCAGCCCTCCTACATCCAAATTGTTATCAAAGGGTCCAAGACTGACCCAGGTAGAAAAGGTGTACCCATTATCTTGGGACAAACCTTCTCAGCGTTATGCCCAGTAAAAGCTTTGAGAGAACTCTATCTCTCGAGAAGGTACCAGGAAGGGCCTTTATTCAGGCTCTGGTCAGGAACTTTCCTCACAAGGTCAAATTTGACCCTTGTTCTAAGACAAGCCTTGACTATGTTAGGTATCAATTCGAGTCATTATGCCTCCCACTCCTTTCGGAAGGGTGCAGCTACAACAGCTGCAGAAAGAGGTATCCCTCCTTGGTTGATTCAGATCCTAGGCAGATGGTCGTCAGAGTGTTACAAGCTATACATCTCTTTGGCTACAGATCAGTTAAAAGAGGTCTCTTTTAACTTGACTAGACATAGTAGTCAGGTCTATATGGGGGGAAGGTAACGTATTCCTGAGGAACACGTTACCTTTGTGGGCAAACTTTGTGCGTAGGTTGCGCTCAAAGCCCCCCATCTCACCTGATAACAGGCAAAAATTTGTGATGCAAATTGGTAACACTGGAAATCTTACGTATCTCACTCCCCCTTCTTATGCCACAAGAACTGTGTTGTTGTCCTTTATTCAATTGTATGTTATTTTAGTTAACATGTGTGTATGCAAGCTGGATGAATGACAATTAATGTGAACTTAACCATTCTTGCAATGGTTGAGTGATGTTAATTCGTCAAATCCAGCTGGTGAGATGAATTTGACAGCCCAATCTGTGGTCCCAGACATTCGTCTCCCTTAGCAAAGCTTGCTATTAGATTCATAGATTCTTATACTTGTGCTAACTTTACACCAAGCTGGTTGCCAGACGAATCTCATTTTATAGTGTGAATGTCTCTTTCAAAATGTTGTTTTAACGCTTCCAGCCTAATTCTCACCTACCCGGCAGTAATCAGTCGTCTCTCCAAACAACTCCTTCGTCTACCATACTAGCTTGGTGTCAGTAATTAGCTTTGAATTGTTAATAACCCAAGCTGGGGATATATTCAGACTCCAGTCAAGCTATCTCAATTCTGACTCAGACTTCAAGCAGGAGCTGTCAAGTTTTTCCCACCCTACCCACCCTTTATTTGACTTGTTCAAAGTTGTAACTAGTTTGTTTTAAGTTTTGAGTCAAGGTGTGTTAAACACCTGCTGGACAAGAGCATGGATTTAACCGACCAGCCCGCTATTGGCTATAAAAACTTTTGGCACCCAGGGTAAAACGGTCGCCGGCTCGCAGCAAGACTCAAGTAGTAGGTATATGGACCTTGCAATAGACTTGCTGTGCTATCTGATCGATAATATTGAGCCTTTTGGAGGAAATGTGTATGTTGCCTTTTCCTCTCGGTTTCCTTATGGTTGATCCAAATTTTAAACAGATTGTTAGGTATCCTCTGAAACACTATAGTTTACCTTGGTTGTTACGATACTCTGTTAACCTAGAAGTAAAGCAAGGTCCTTTAGGAGAAGTTGAGTTTCTGAATAAACAAACCGGGAACGGATACAAGGATCTTTCAGTGTTACCACAGATTATGTCAAAAAGAACCTTTCCATTTAAGTTCAACAAGGGAGTACTATGGTTTACTCTGTACTTGTTGGGAGACATTGAGCTCCAGGAAACAGTCCCAGAATGGGGGCCGCACAACATAGAAAAAGGGACGTTCTCGTGGTAGAGACGTCCCACGGTGCCTACCTTGGTTCGCCAAGAGGGTTGCCCGCGGAGTTTCTGGGACTGTGTAACCATGGTCCATTACTGAGTTGTGATGGGTGGTTACAACGTGTGTGGAACTATGTACTGTCACATCTTGATCGAATGGGTGGTTATCTCACCGGTAACCATGGACCGTTACTTTCAGTGTGTGTGTGATGAGTAGTTCCACGGTGTGTCACCTCGCCTTTGGTCAGTAGGGAGGTGCGAAGATCTTTGCTAGATCTTGGTAGACATGGAAGGTTAGATTTGTGTTGGTTTGTGTGGGGCAAACTTTGTGCGTAGGGTGCGCTCAAAGCCCCCCATCTCACCTGATAACAGGCAAAAATTTGTGATGCAAATTGGTAACACTGGAAAATCTACGTATCTCACTCCCCCTTCTTATGCCA
>NC_049982.1:33454433-33459508 GCF_000003815.2 Branchiostoma floridae
TGGTAGAAGATATCAGGGAAAACCAGTTGTACAAGTCAAAGTCACTAACTCTAAAGGATTGTATGCAAATACCAATCTTATGTAAATCATGTTTAGACAATTTCTTTGTTTCATGTTTAGACAACTACAAGACAACAACAATGTGCATGTTTTGAAACATTACTAGAAGTGTAGCTCCCTCCACCTTGCTTTATTTTAGGCTTTTTTACCATTTCTCTGTGCAGTGACCTCAAATAAAGTACGCACCCCAACTTTGGCAACAACTTGTAGCACCTTTTCAATTTTGAAAAGTTAAAAAAGTGCGTACTTTATTCGAGAATATACGGTAGTCACTTACCGCGACTCACCAGTAAGTTTGGACTCCCTATTATAAAATCCTAGCTAAAAGCCTGGTCACAGCGTACTGTGCACTGTGACACATCAATGATTATGGGTAAGCCCAGAGCAGTGTCCTGTCTAATGCTGGGACAGGTTTGACTGCCAACACTGTGGTAGAAAAGTCTACTATACTGTATCCAGAGGGTAGATACAATCAGATCAGTGACACTGACAGTTGATGATCATGAAAGCACCGCACTGCCAAGAGGGACTGCTATCATGTCAGTCTGTAGTTCCAAGTCGCTGTGTAGTTTCTGACTGGCTGCCAAGAACTGCAAATATTTTCTCCATGGCCAAAAAGTATTTCCTGCGACTTAAATTTAATTACAGTAATTAGACAATGAAAAGATAGAGAACAATTTTTGTTGAGTATGTCACAGCAAGTTGTCTGCCAAACACTAACAGTAATTCTTTGACAACCTTTAGCGTCTCTTTATGAATTATAATGGTGCCGACTCGCCCGGGACCCGACCACGACCTTCAACAATATCGCTTTCTTTTGCTCCTAATAACAAACAATCTCATTCATGTTGTCGGCACTGAGCAGAATTTGAGCCTTAAGGCCCGGTTTAGACACAAAACTCATATGACGCTTAACTAGTGGTGCGTACCGGTTCGCCGAACCGGACTTGGACTTGCTATAACTTTTGGTTCAAGTCCGGTTAAAACCGGAACGTAGAAAACCGTTTTTTTGGAAAACCGGAATTTTTTTTTCTTGTTGTATACTAGTATCATCTAAAAACAACGCTAGATGCCTATGTAACTTTATTAACTGCAGCTAACGAGCCCGAAAATGACTGTATCATGTTTGCGAAAAAAAATTGTCCTACCACCGTGAGCGGGCCATTAGCACATGGTCGCGCCACCGTCCGCACGGAAACCTTCTTTCAAAATCCGGCAACGTGGCAGAAATGACTGGTTCATTTTAGTAATTTCACCCATGAAAATAACGTCTGTGATTTTGTTTATCTCCTGGTATGGGTTTTAGAAGTCCCATACCTTCTGATAAATGAGAAATTTCTCCAGAAAAACAAGTTATAACAAATCACCCGCGCTTGTCGTCACGTTTGTCGCTTGTCGGGCTACTTCACTAAAAGCATGGGCGAGTAGTTTGTTAAAAAGAAACACAGACACCTTTATTTAAATAAATATTACGAAGTCATAAACTTATTTGATATTTATTTCCTTTAAATCTGTAACGAATAAACTTACAATTCATTTGTAAGGTTAAATGAAGAGAATAATAAAACCGCACGCATCGCTTCTACCCGCCTTACAGTACGCTATCCCAATGACCCGTATTGACCCCGCAAGCGCCATGCTGAAATTTCGGGCCGTCAAAACACAAGCCGAAAAGGCCATATTTTACCGTGATTTCCCGACAATTATCACTGAAAATCGATTTGAAAATGACGCAGTCGTTTTCGGCAATATTTTTTATCGCATGCGGCCCGGTCGAGGGGTGGTCGCTGTCCCCGGATATGCTTAGCTAGGGGACCTCACATAGGGCAAGTCACTTAATGCTTGTGTTGATGCGGAAAAATTTAGCGGCCGTCAAAAACCGGACTTATAAGTCCGGACCTGAACCGGAATCTCTGGACTCGAGTCCGGACCTGAACCGGAATATGAGCTCCGGTACGCACCACTACGCTTAACCGTCACCGTTATAAGAGGAAATAAGGGGCATATGACGGTATTTCCGCGAACCGACCTGAGCCACCTCCGGACCTGGTCCTGGGTCAGTTCAGCGGGGGGCCGGGACAGTTTCTCTCGTGTATAAAGACAAACTGTAACTGGTGACGGTAATAGGAGGTTGTGGATTATATGCTAATTATATGCTTACAAGCCCGTAGCAATTCACACATGTTTTTCCTTATTCTAAATTGTTTGAGAAATAAAAAGTCGTCGATCGAATGTTCCAAGTGAAATGGCCACAGTGTCCCCAGTGACTGCTTCTTTGGTGTCCTCCTATGACCCTATCAACGTGCCCGGTTGCGCTACCATGTACCAGTGCAGCGAGGACAGAAGCCGAGTTCAAGCCTGGGTATTACCCGTCCGTCCTGTACATGTGCCCCATTCTCTATGTTGCGTCTCATACGAAGAAAAATGTGGGTAGTAAACATTAAAAACGTATTGTATAAACTGTTGCAAGGCGAAAATATGCGCCATTTTGATTCACTTGCAATACTAGAGTAGTACTCTGCTCCACGGGCGGCCTACTACGCTTCCGTCTGTGTGTCTAAAGACAAACCGTCACCGTAGCGAAGCATCACATGACAGTTTACCGTTTCCAATGGTTTCCAATGTAAAGTGGGCCTTATACAGCAGGGCTCGAAATACCACCTGCATATGCAGGTTAGTGCAGGTGAAATTGGAGCTGTGCAGGTATTTCTGATGTCTACCTGCACCTAACCTGCACTGGTCCATGTACTGGGTTTTATATATAAATGTCCTATGATGTAGGACCTGGTGTATGTGGGTAGTTATTAGCTGCATTGACTGTTACCACCATTAAGTTTAAAAGAAAAAATAGGAATGGTTTCTGAAAAAATTATTGGGTGAAAAGGCACCTTAAAACGTTACAATTGATTTGTTGTTTTTCAATGAAGACATAGTGCTAAGACAAGCCTTCTTATTCAAAGAGATAGTTTTAAGGTCAATCCTCTGGTCCTTTCCTTCAAACGAGGTTTTTGATCTAAAAAGCAGAGTGGTTAACCAAATACCATGCCACATTCTGCAGGGTTAGGTAGGTGTTTGCTTGCATGTAGATATAGATGTCCAGTCACACCTTTTCAACATACTATAGTCTGGATCATCTCAATGCCACCCCCCTCCCCCCTCACATTTGAGTAGGCTGTTACAAGATGCTATCAAGTGGAAACCTGAGCTAGTGTTTACCAGTCTTGTTTATCTTCTCTATCCTGTTGTTCCAGGCATTCAGCTACTTGGTGGACAAGGTCAGCCTGGGGCAAGGAGGGCGATGTGTTCTGGAGTTCCTCCATGACCGAGTAAGGTAAGATGCAGTAACTGGAGTAAACGTCATGAACATGCTGTCAAATCCCCCTCTTGTTATGGTAATAAAGCTGTGCACATATGTCACATAACATGCATATAAATGAGTTGATACTATGGAAACCAGCTAGTGACTGCTTCTGGATTTGGCATTCTCCTACAGGTGCATACATGTACATTTGACTCCTGGAAAATCTCAGCCCTAGCATACTTGTTCCTGATGTTCCTTATTAACAACCGTATAGAGTATTTACATGGGCTGTTTCTGTCACCTTCCTGGGGCATTAACCAACCCAATGAAGTCATTCACAAATACATTTGTATAAGACAGAAGGTAACGGGGCTCTGAAATGGATTACCGTATTCCATAATCATCCATGGCCAAAATGTGTTTCAGCATAACTCTCCTGGATTGTGATGACATGTTGGTAAAAGGAAGGTCAAGATTGATTTTTGGCTCCATGGTAACTGGCCTTGGTAAGGACTGACCCTCAAGCCCCGCCCCCTGTTCGATCATGTTCTATTTCAACCACCTCCGTCAAACACTGTGCTTGTCGGACAGAACTGGCCGCCGCCTGTATTTAGCTGATAATAACGACTGACTTTGGTTTAGCTTTTTTCGGCCCTGAAATTCTCTAAGAACGGGCCGAAAAAATGGGCTGCCTTCTTTATTGAAGGCTACATCCACTAGGTACAGTCGCGTAGTGGCGTGATAATTTCAGTCAAAACAAAAGCGGGAGGTACCACATAGCATTACCTTGTTGGTGGGCAGGAGTGCCCTGTTTCTGACATGCAGTAGATGCAAGTGAAAACCAGGGTACATCAACATTTTTTTTGTATCTGTGACAGGGTTTCTACTGCGTTTTTTGCATGCATAACAGCTGCATGCATGCACATGACAAAACTGAAATCAAGAAGAAAGCATCTTGTGCACTCGTGGAGAGGGAGCTTGTACTAAATGTGAACTCATAGGACCCTTCTTCAAAGTCTGCTAGTGCAGTGTTCCATGTCTTATACATATCCTGCTCTACACATGCATCCTGACCACCAACAATGTATTGCTGTGGAGTGGCTCACCCTCCTAAAACAACTGTACTCGGTGGGTGTAGTCTTCACCAAAGAATAGCATAGCATTTTTTGTTGTTGCCATTTCTGTCCCACTGGGGCTGTTTTTGACGGAGGTGTTTGAAATAGAAAAGGGGTTCTACCTGGTTCTATTTGTTCGATATGGCATTCGATCGGGATCCATTCAGGTCCATTCCAGCAGTTCCAGTTTTTGTCTTTTGTCCTGGTATGCTATGTCTGATAAAAGGAAAAAGTGATGTAGCTTTGACTCCCTGGCAATCTGTTCTGTACCCAAAGGGGCTATTTTGTAAAACAAGAAATGCTTTTAAGAAAAGCTGGCAACGCAGCCTGAAATAATTGTGACTATGAAATAGTGAGAGAAGGTATTGAATGATTGGACACATAAGGAAAAGGTCACGATTTATTCTATCAACGTCTGCTTAGAGAGTAGGTCCCCCTCCCCCATCTAAATGTAAACTGCTGCTATGGCAGCGTCAGAATTTTTTCTTCCATTTGGCTACAACTTTCAAGACAACTAATAGCCACAGTATTGTCCTAAGTATTTCATTAGTCAAAATAAACATCACAACTTCTTGGAGCCATTTAGATGATCTAAATGG